>NC_058374.1:44286590-44587386 GCF_018350175.1 Felis catus
TCTTTTCCTCTGTCAACCGACGTCAAGGAATTCCCCCCAGCAGGTCGTAGGCACCGGGTGGGAGAAATAATTAGAAATAACAGAATTGGGGACCATGAGCACTGGGGCTCCTTCTTCACGTAACTTATTTGTGCTTTCGGGGTTTGCTCAGCTCCAATCCAGTAAATACCACTGCCACCTGATGATAGAGTGCGGTCCTGCTTGCCCAAGTTTATGGGTTGGTGGCCCAGTATGCCAAGCGCTGTTTCTCAAAAGGAGAATTACTATGTGCTGAGGATGGCGGTGGTTTTCTCTAAAATACTAAGGTCTGTGCTGTGAGTCACCTATATGGGCCTGCCAAACACTCCCAATAGCAGCCCCATCTGCCACTACCACTTTAAGTGACAGAGGATCTGCTGAACCGTAAGGCCCAAGTGAGAAAGTGGCCTGTTGCAGAACCTTCCATTGTCCCCCCAACCCCCGCCCAAAACTACAGTAAATAGGGTAGAGTAACAATCCAAATGAAGAATATGTTGCCTCCAAAATCCAAAGAGGTTGGCTAGGAGCTGTGCTTCTCTCTAGATTGCCGGAAAAGTCACGTGGGACTATTTATCTTTCACCTTATGAGAGATGTCTCAACACGTTCCACATCACTGGAACTCTAGAAATCTTAGCCTGGATTTCAGTCAAATTTATTTCCCACTCTCTGGCATGCAAATGTCTCACCAGTAAGTCGAGAGTAGCTGCTATTTCTTGCTCGCTGGGTCCATTTAACACAGTAGCATCAGTGTAATGGACCAGTGTGATATCCTGTGGAAGGTAAAGGTGATTAAAATCTCTGCAGACTGATACATGATATAATAGATACAACGCTGAGCTAGGCCAGAAAAGATGCCTTGCTGGCATTGCCGGCTGAAAACAAACTGCTTTTGATGGGTCTGTGGACAAATGTGGAGAAAAAGACATTTGATTGCTCAAGCGAGGGACCCCCATCTGGTGCGTCAGTTGCAGGAGCCCTAGTGGTTGAGATTAGCGTGAACCATTGTCATTCTCCAAGGTCCGTCTATCTTCAGCACAGACCAAATAGGGTAGTTGAATGGGGATGTAGTGAGAATCATCACCCTACATCTTTAAGTCCTTGGTGATGGCACTAATCTCTGCACCCCCTTGTCCTTGTCCTTTATTATTTTCCAAGGTAGAGGCAGTACTAGTGGCTTCCCATTTGGCATTTCTCACCACAGTAACACCCATTACACAAATCATGGAACCAATGTGCCAGCAGTTGAGTGCATCTATTTCAGTAATGCTTTCCGGAGCTGGAGAAACAGCCACAGCCAAGGGTTCCGGGATCCACTGGGCTCACTGCGAGCTGAACCTGAGCTAAAATTTCATGGATCGCCTGACCTCTGTAGGCTCCTGCTCTGACTGGTGGGCCACAATTACACGTTAGGTGGCCTGAAATTAACGTCAGTTTAGAGGCAGAGTCCACTACTCTCTGAATGTTCAGACTTTTTTACTGTCCCCTCATTTATAGTTACCCTGGCAAAAGACCATAAGTCTTTTTGAAGAAGGCTGGGAGAATAACTTAACACTGTCAATTTTGGGTGGTGGGGTTTTTGGTACTGGGGTTCTTTCTCTAGTGAACCTGACCTCCTCTTTATTCAAGGGGTCTGGGTCTGTACACTGGCTCATGTCTGGGAACTGATTGAAAGACTGTGACTCTGTTTTTATGATTGAGGTTGAGCTTGTGTTCACTTGACCTAGAGCTTTTCTACCTATATAGAACAAACAGGAATTTAATAAACTTCCTATGTATTTCATTTCTAGGAACGCCATAATCAACTAGATACCACCATAGGTCTATTAGGGTCAGACTATTCTGGCTGCTGTCTGGACTCTGCTGTCCTTTGCAGTAACCACACCCACCTTGCCTTTTGTGATTGCTGCCCCGGGGCCCCTGTCACTCAGGGATCAAAGTAGTCCCATTGCATTTACATTTCTCAATTCAGTGATATCACTTCTCACTGTAAAGTCTTGCCTACAGAAAAGATCAATTACAGAGCTCTTCAAGAGTGCTGGAGCTTACTTCACCAATTTCATTTGGTGAAGTTTTTCGCAGATTGGTGAGAGATATTTTTCCGGACCTTCCCAGGGTAGGTGAATAGGTCTTAAAAGGGCAAGGCAAGCTGACATTCCAATCTCTCTAGTACTTTGGGTTCCTTCTTGTACATTAATACAAGGCAGGTCCATCATTTCCAATGCTCACTTTTTGGTCCATGTTTCAGCCAACCAACCAACCTGTTAGAGTCTTTTCTAACTCCTCAAGCTGAAGCATTTGATGCATGATTTCTGCCTAATGAGCCTGTGTCAGTGAATTTGGCCTGATCTAACTTTCTGTTTCTTCCACCGTTATCCCATATCCTTAGTTTCCACACATGTTCCCCAGATTTCTGCTTGTGTAAATCAGAAAACGCAAGTAGTTCTTTTGGAGTGTAATGCATCTCCCTCCTCATGGGCCACACTTTGTACCTCACCTTTAGGAGCCTATTGGGACTTGAGTCTAGTTATAGGTCTAGAAGCCAAAAACATGGTGGTGGTGGGTTTTGAAGAGAACCAATATTGTCTCGCATGCCAACTTCCTCATAAAAGGCTATTACCACTTCCTCAAGCGATGCAAATTTAATCCCCTCAGACAGATGTGGAAAAGCCTATACCTTCGTTAGTGGCAAAGCTGATACCATTGTGGGTAGAGAAACCACTTCCATTGGTATTGTAGAGGCCACTCCAGTGGGGGTAGGGAAACTTTTTTAACTGGTAAGGAAGACTCATCAGAATTTAGAGGCTCAGTGTGAACCATTGTCAATCTCCAAGATCTGTCTATCTTCAGCACAGACCAAATAGGTTACCAGATTTACCAAGGTCTTCTCATATGTTCCTATTTCAACTAAGAAGATCTCATTCTCTTCCAGTCAATGCCCTCATTTTAGCAGTAGACACTCTGCAAGGCTGGGTGGTCAACTTGTGTTGTCCCTCATCCAGTCCCACCCAATAGATTTTGTATTTGGTTTTCAGTAATTTCAACTTTGCAGCTCCAGAAGCCAAGGATGTTCTTTAAGACACACAAAGAAGCTTTCAGGTCATTCATGTGGAGCTTGAGCTGGGAATCTGAATCCCTGAGCTCATCCTTCCCTTTCATCACATTGAGTAACAACATTAGTAGCAGCCAGCCAATCTCATTATATTTGTTAGTTTTCCAAGAATATCTGTATCATATCATCAATGAAAGTATCATATATGCAAACACCTAGCTCCTGGTTTCTTATAAATAGATGATTAGGAGTATCCATGGAGATATTTTGCATATCTCTATTGCCATGGATTATCAGTACTCTACTCTCTTTACTACTAAAAATAGAGTCATTAGTGTCTCATTCTAATCATGTAAAAGAACCAATCCCAGAAACTCCATTGGCTCATGCAATTATAGAATGTGAAAAGCCCTACAGTCTGCAATTGGTGAGTTGAAGACCTCTACGGAGGATGACGGTGTATCTCCAGTCCCGATCTGAAGGCCCAGGAACCAGGAGAGCTGTTGATGTAAGCTCTAGCTCAAGGGGAGGAGAAGACTGATATCACAGCGCAAAGACAAACAGGATATGGAGAGAGAAAATTCCTAACTTCCTCAGCCTTTTTAAACTATTTAATCCTTGAACAGATTTGATCAGGCTCATCCGTACTGGGGGGGTGGGGGGGGGTGGGCAATCTGCTTTACTCGTTCTACCAATTCAAATGCCAATTTATTGCAAAAATACCCTCACAGACACACCCAGAAAAAAATTTCACCAAATATCTGGGCGTCCCATGTCCCAGTGAAGATGACACACATAATTTATAATTATAGCTATTGAGAAACTTAGATCCAAGATCTTATCTTAGAAATAAGATCTGTTTACTCTGTAACTCACTAGCCAAAGTTTCCTCAGGTGCAATTTTGCAAATTTTAAGCTAATTTTTCTGTTATTGTGGGTGTGTTCACGGAAAATGAGCACGAAGGATCTGGATAATCTCAGACCCCATCAAATGGCCATTGGAAGACAAAGCCGATGCCATGAATGACACAGTCCTGAGATAGCTAACATCTGTTCCAACTCAGAGAGGTGGTAATGGGAACAAGGAAGGCTTAGATCTAGATCTTAGTTCTGTAATGTAGAATTTGTGTGTGGGTGTATGTAAAATTACTTAAGTTGTCTAAACAACAGTTGATTTGCGTGCAAAATAGAGTCGATGAAATCTTTGTAATATATAAAGGCCTTATTCTTGGGTTTCACCATCCCTTAAATGAGTCATCAAAGCACAGATAACTGATTTCGCAAGGGATAGTTCCATAACTTTTATAAGTGACAACTTTTGACTTGTTGCTAGGAATAGCACTGTCAAAAATTATTTTTTTTGGAGGGAAAAGGAAAATAAGACACAGTAAGAAAAGGCAGATATTTGGGACCAAAGGGAAACACTTCTAATTTTATAATATTTGGGAATAGTAGCTAAACATCATGCCAAATAGGTGGAGTTTTCATAGGAGAAAAAGAGTTGGAAAAATTGCTAGTGAAAGCGAAACTAGGTTGCAACGTAACAGAACTGTAAAAATATAGTAGTGAATAAAGGCTAAGTTTTGTCTGCATTTTCCAGACTTTCACGAATGTAATGCAAAGTCTGATAGAGAAAAATCTGAAAATGATGGACACAATAATTAATGTGTTTAGTGTTAAATATCTTGAAATGGCTGTGCCTGGATCTGGTCAAGGGCAGCTACTCTTGGAGAGAAGGTGAATCCATGAATAGTATAGATGATGGTCCTTATGTGGGGTTGGGGGAAGAAAGAAGGGTCTTGAAATGAAAACACCGCTGAACACTACAGTGCTTATAGTTCACGCCAAGCAATTTGTATTCACTGAAAGAGCTAATAAGAGATGATAGGAAGCTGAATAAGTTTATCAAAGATTTGGCTGGCTGAAGAAAGGAAAACAGACGCCGGGTCCCCGAGGGGACGACACTGAATGCCTGAAGACTCATATGGAGGTCATTGAAATATTGGAGGCCTGGGATGAGGGTACTTTGTACTATGATAAGGCTATTGAGATGGAGAGAAGTAAATAGATTAGAGAAATATTTCAGGAGCAAAATCTGTGGGACTTGGTGCTTACTTGAATTAGGGCTGAAGGATGGAGTAACAACTTTTTTCACAGCTGGTTAGATAGCAGTGAAATATACCCTGAATGAGTACCAGTTTGGGGAGCGAATCATCATTCAATTTTAGAAATACTTGTTTTGAGCCATCGAGACTAAGAAATCAGTTGGATGTATTATATGTAGCCAAAGGAAGTTTCAGTGGTAAGCTGAAAAATGGGTACTCATTTAGGCCATGGTTACGAATACGAGTTTCTTGAGGAGGAAGTGGAATGAGGAGAGGAAATTATTTAGGACGGTGGGGAATTTAACAGTATATTGTCAATGAAAGAAAGATAAATCTGCCTCAAAAAAGAAGCTGTCAGAGAAGATAAAAGAAATACCAGAAGAATGCAGTATCACAAAATTGAGAAGACTGCTTCAAACAGAAGGGATTTTCTCTTTCAAAAGTTTCATAATTCTGAGTTTCTGATAAGATAAGGGCTGAGGGGCGCCTGCGTGGCTCAGTCCGTTGAGAGTCCAATTCCTGATTTCAGCTCAGGTCATGATCCTAGGGTCGTGGGATAGAGCCCTGCCTTGGGCTCAACACTGAGCATGGAGACTGCTCTCTCTCTCTCTCTGCCCCTCTCTCCTTGCTCCCATGCTCAATCTCTGTCTCTCTCTCTTTCTTTCTCAAATTAAAAAAAAGATAATATACGAGATATATGTAGTGCAATTAGCATCTGGGAAGTCATAGATGATTTAAATGAGTTGATTTTCTTTAAACTGGCACCAGAAGGTTAGTGTGGGCTGATGTTGGAGGAGGATGAAATTTGCTTTATAATAAGGCCCCTGAAACAATAGCGACTACATGTCAGGCTCGTATAGGGAAGAGCAGGAGGGGTAAATCGGCAGATCAGATGATCTTCGACAAGACCGGAGGATTCCAAAATGTAAACTGCTGTGGTCATCTGCTGTAGAACCTAGGAAAAGCCAATGTTGCAGATGAAGCAGGAACACACGACGGACTGCTGGAGAATATCTTGCTCAGAGGAGGCCAGTCTTTTGGTTCTAGTCAGGCCTTCAAATGATTGGATGAGTTCCACCTTCCTCATAGAAGGCCATCTGCTTTCCTCAGAGTCTGCTGCTCTAAGCGCGGGTCTCATCTAAAACCACCTTCACAAAAACACTCAGAATATTCGACCAAATACTTGGCCGCCCCGTAGCCCAGGCACACAGACACATAAAAGTGACTACCACACTCACTGAGGGAAAAATCTGTTTGCGAGGAATTTTTCTGGAAATCATTTCTGACGTTATTGTATTCATAGTAATTCGTGTTCCCAACAATTTGAGGCTGATTGATCTATTATTTTCCTGTTTTGCCTCATGCAAGCCCTCTTGTCTCCTCTCCTTGCTTCTATTAGCATTTTATATGCTTCCAAATAGCAAAATGACCATTTAAAAATTTTTTATTTAAATTTTTTTATTCTTAAGTAGCTAGACACTGTTCTTTTGTTTATTTGGTATGTACTTGGTTTATTTCATTTTTTTTTCTTTTACTAGAATATAAAGGACATGAGGGTAGGAAGCGTATCTGTCTTGTTCACTTTTATGTTCCTACTACTTTGCAGACAAGTGACTGGTACATGGTAAATGTAGGATAAATATCTGTTGAAAAAAATGAAATTAAATAGCCACGTTTACCTGGAGGACACAGAACTTCAGCCAGAAATTGACGTGGCTATCCATTTGTATTTTACCAACACATCCTGTGTGGTTTTCAACAGCCATGCCTGAGTCAAGTTTGAGTATTTTTGGACTTCCTTTCAGTTGTGTCTAGGAGAAATATCTAAGGCTAAGGCTATTATTCTCCATTGTCTTTATATTATTTTCTGAGTATTATCACATGAAAATATTTTAGGAGATGGAGAATGAAGATGGCTATATGGTCCTGGATTCCAAGAATCGTTTCAAATCCAGCTCTAAAGGTAGGAAGATTGCCTCCCCCCATTCAGACTGCAGCTTAAAATTGAATTATTCTCTTAGGAAGAGTCTTATTTTTGAATATTTTAAAGAGTTAAAATTAACTATGTTCTTGGACTTAAAAACTGTCTAAGATAGGTTATTTAGACTCATGAAAGCCTGAAAAATAAAAAGGCAGTGTCTTTGTAACCATGGGGCCTAAATGCGAATAGAATAATGTATAATCCCCCCAATGTTATAGCATAACAAAAAGAAAGTGTAACTTTCAGGTAAAAGGTCAAAAATAGTATTTTTACAGAAATTATACGTCTTACAAAATATAAGGTATTTGGAAGCTATTTGGGTATGGGATCTATATGAAGATACATGATATATTGGCAAGGTAAAGATCCAGTGCTAATGATGGGGACGGTTCTATAGTGTTCTACAGCATAAAGAGCATTTTTATGTATACGTATTGTATTTTTTAATCTTCACAAAAGATCCATAAGATTGGCAGGATAGTCCATTGGAAATGAGAGAAGGGCAAAATGAAGCTAACCCTCACTACTTAGGGCTGCTATAGTTGGGTCAAGGTTTGCTTTTGCGTATCCTTGTTTTCAGATCTGTCTCAGGTTCTCTAGGTAAGTTTAAGAAATAACATATTGACGTCTAAGCGCAGTCTGTCTACAATGAATTTGTATAATGATCATGTTGAAATAGCCATGATCCAAGCAGGGATGACATGGGCCAGGGATTTGGAATTACTGGTCACGACCACAGCTCTGCCATGTGGACTTCTATTGAACATCTTTATGTACTATTCCAGTTTCCATCTCGCAAATTTAAGTGTTTTGTTTTTGTTTTTTTTTTTTTCAAAAACATGATACTTTTCTCATCATCTGAAGGCTTAGCGTCTTTCTCGTAGTTTCAGTTTTGATGCAAATACTTCCTTTTTCACCAGTAACTCACTTTGATGTAGTAAAAACTAGGACCATTGGAGTCAAATTGACTAAATTGGACCCCAAAGCCCAAAGACGAAGTGGACCACCTTGCAGAAAATCTTTTGTCTTCTTAAATCCATACTTTTCACTTATAATAAGGCAGATCTATCTTGTGATTGCTTATGTGGGTGTTAAACCAAACTACTAGGTTTTTTTGAATTTCTAATTCAATGGAATAAATAATTCTTGGAATAAAATGAGTAAAATATATATGAAATCTGAGTATAAGTACATAAAACATGAAATAAACATACATTTAAATTATGAGTGAAAGAAGGATAGGGCTGGAAACATAAATGAGACCCGCAATCAAGTAAAAACTATGTCACATAAGCATGTTTATGCTTGTCGTAAGTTTGTTTCTAAGCTTCTTTGTTTTGATAAGAAAAACCTTGCTAATTATTCAGCTTGCATCAGAGTTACACCTATACTTAAGACATATGATTAATCTTGGTACTAAAAACAAAAAGAAAAGTTTCCCATCATAAAGCAGATACAAATAACACAATAGTGTTCTTACAGGAGCAAAACCAGGTTTCAGAGTGATTTCTTAATATTACCCCACGTAGGCCAATGGCACCCAGTTGAGTGATTCCAGAATGGGCCAGGGCAATCCACGCTATGCACTCAGCTCTCTGTTCACCTGGCTTTATATAACATCTATATTTTGGCCTATATATAAAAAAAAATCATGTTTTAATTTATAGCTATAATATTTGGGAATGAGTTTAAAATTTCCCTTTCCAGCAAATATGGAACCAGTTAACTGCAGATCTGTATGCCTAGGACGAGTGTCTCTTATAAAATTGCAGAAATGTATTTTGAGTACTTTCAGCTCAGTAGAGGTCTTTTCACTTTTGCTTAAGTAGAATAAATACCCATAGGCTAAGGGAAAAAAAAAGAAACGTATTCTGGATTTATTCTGTAATACCGACAATTGTTTCATAAATTTCGGAAGTTTTACTGCATACAGGACATTCTGTGTGTGTTGTACATATAATCAGATACACTAAGTCCATAAAAATGAAAGTAAAACGTACACGTATTACCCAGATTTGAGAAATAGCACTTTTTATTACGACTTAGAGGACAGATTATTTGTGAAATGTACAACCAAGGTTATGGAACCAAGTGCTTGTTTATAAGCTGATGAAACTGGGAATAATTATCTGAATATCAGATTATTCGACTTTGTCTTTGGCCATCCGGATGCCAAATGGGCTAGAATGGCCAGTTTGAGATACTGTTCCAATGATATCTGCATGTAAAAGGATTTCGTTTGTGGAAAGAGTGTATATATCTAACTTACTCAAAAGTGCTCAGACGTGGAAGACAATAGATAATACTGAAGGACAATAATAACAAATATCCCTGTTTAATGTCTTTGGATGCTCCCTGTTATCTCCTGTGTAAAGAGACCACTCCTCCCAACTCTGATCCAGCGGAGTACTATGGCATAATTTCTATACGAGTACCTTTAATTAAAGATCTACGATGCTTTAGGTTGACACAGATTCTTGTCTGAAAAGTCAAGCCAGGAAAATACTACATAGCATATGTAAGAGTGAAATAGCGTGAATATCACCAGTACCGTGATTGGTTCATAATAGAACTTCAGTACATGTTTTTTTTTTTCCTTCTCTTATTTCTAACAGTACATCATTAAAATAAATACTACATAAAAATAAACTTAAAAAAATTAAAAAAATAAAATAGGGCACAAATAGACAAAAATCATGTTGTGATAAAAATTAAACAATACATATAACATATATACACTTGACAATAAAAAATCCAACAATAAAATTAATAAAAACAATTCCATTTATAATATTATAACATTATATATATTATATCTAGAATTATTTTATATAGAATTAATTATTCTATATGTAATATATTGATATTATATAATATATAATATTATATATAGGCAATATACATATATATAACACTCCACCTATAAATTGTGTATGATATTAATACATAATATATACAATTTAATAAATCATTTTTAAGTCGCCAAAAACATCGCCAAATAATTACCAAAGCAAGACAATGACAATACAATCCAACACATTAAATAACGGTAACATCTGTTTGTGTCTGGACTATAAATATTTTTTAATTTCAAATTTTCAATTAATCATAATTTTAGTGCCATATCTGAAATGAACAGAGATTTTTTTTGTAATCAAAATAAACAGGAAAATATTTATAAAGTGAATAATCAAATGAACTCTAAAATTCACCAAAAAAACTCAATATTTCAGAATGTTCCCTGTATCCACCGTATTATTGTCTTATGCTAGTATGTGGCTGCATTGGGATCCTTATTATCATGATCACACTGATTTGCCTGAACTTTGGGGGTGAGTATGGAGTTTTTATTAACTTTTACACTTTGAGAACGTAAATGTTGATTTTTAATTCTTCTATTTTTTTATTTTTTAAGTTTATTTATTTATTTTGAGAGAGAGAGAGAGAGAGAGCACGTGTGCAAGCCAGGGAGGGGCAAAGGGAGAGAGAGAATCCCAAGCAGGCTCCCTGCACTCCTGCCATGGGGCTCAGTCTCAAGAACCCTGAGATCATGACCAGAGCCGAAGTCAAGAGTGGGACGCTTAACTGACTGAGCCACCCAAGTGCCCCGATTTTTAATTCTTCTTACTATCAAGATCAACACCATGTTGTAGCCCCAAATTGGTAAATTAAACTGACCAGCCATATATGTCATATTCAAAATTATTTCAAATTAAAAAATTAAGAAAGTTAAATATAAAATTAGCATCTGTTTGGCATCTTTTCTTATGAAGAGCAGTTACTAAAAAGTTAACTTATTTTATAAAAAAATTAGTGATATATTTTTATAAAATGCTCATTGGTATTATTTTCAGAGATAATGATTGAATGTACTAATGTGATTAATGTGATGGTTGAACAAGACGAAGGACCTGTTTGAAAACCATTTTAGATGTACCTCTGTACTGTGTTTTTTTCTTTTTCCTGAAGTGATATTTAATGTGTATAATCTATAGTTGTTCTTTTTGAAGCAACTAGACCGATACATGGATTTCGACAATTTTCTGTTTTTCTTTGAAACATTCTTAAAAATGTAGGGCTAAAAGGGGCTCTGTTTTATATGTAATGCTGACATGGAAACATAAACTGGTGGTTTTTGAGAGGAGAGGGCTAAACATGGGTGAGACCCAAGGCGACTTCCCTGAGGGAGACAAAAAATAAAGAGTCTGTTTTTGTATCAGGCGAGTACATTAGTTTTTTTTTTTTCCTGATAGAGCAGGGGGAAAATATCAGCTATTTCTAAGACCAAATGAATATTCTAATTAATTTAGTTTTTCTGTACTTTGCACAACATTTTGGCCGCGAAGTTGCCAACCAATCATATCCTTCAAATGTGTTCAAATTTATATTGAAATCAAACTAATAAAATGAGATTCTCCGCCTATTTGAGAGTCAATATTAGGTTATTAATATTGGTTTTCATACGTCCATAAGTATTATTGTCCGTAATTATAAGTCCGTAAGTATTATTGTCTTTTAACCAGCAATTCTAAGAAATTGTGCATACTGTAATAATTATCAGTTTTTTTAAGTCCTTAAAATTCAGAAACAAATGGTCTTTTGTTAGACACTAAATACGGTATATATAGGCTACCACTGACCTCTTGTAACTCAGTTATCTTTTCTGTAGAATATAAATGATAATATAATTGGTGCAATAATCATTGCTTTAGAAAATGATGCTATTGAGAAGAGATGAATAGAATTTGACTCACTGATGAAATATTAGTAGGGACAATATATTTTTCTAGTAATATTGTTTTAGTGATATTTAGTGAGATTAAATTTGTGCTTACACTTTACACAAATTGTTTTAAATGCTTATTTATTTTTGAGAGAGAGAGAGAGCACAAGCATGAGTGGGGGAGGGGCAGAGAGAGGGAGACACAGAATCCGAAGCAGGCTCCGGGCTCCCAGCTGTCAGCACAGAGCCCGACGCGGGGCTCGAACTCTCAGACCGTGAGATCATAACCTGAGCCAAAGTTGGACGCTCAACCAGTCGAGCCACCCAGGCGTCCCTTGTGCTTCCAATTTGACCAGTTTAAAAATATTTTCCATGGCCTCCCGTTCAAAACAAAGTATTGACCATACATACATACATCTGCCCTCTCCTGAGATTCTGGATTAGAACAGTAAAAGACATCAAAATAGAATAAATTAATAAAGGCACAAAGAATGGGAAGGGTAGAAAATTGGAAAGGAAATGAGAAGCAGAGAGGATAATGCTATTGGATTAATCAACGGAGAGAATCAGTGTAGAGAAGGCACAGCACACAGCTCAGTGTAGATGAAATTATTCCTCACGGCAAAACCCAGGCAGCACTCTTTTCAGAAAGGACAGTACAGAGTGTAAAGAGAAGTCTAAAGGGAAATGAGTAGCTAGAAGACTTTCTAGGGAATGCTCGTTCAGACTGTTGTCTTGACAACCTCTTACTCCACTCACACGGTAGCATTTGCTACTATATCATGCCAAAATAAACAAAAACAAAACCAAAAACAAATCCTTGTAAAACAATGAGATACAGGGGCACCTGGGTGGCTCAGTCAGTTAAGCCTCCGACTCTCGATTTTGGCTCAGGTCATGATCTCACGGTTGGTGAGTTTGAGCCCCACATCGGGTTCTGTGCTGGCACCGTGGAGCCTGCTTAGGACTCTCTCTCCCTCCTTCTCTGCCCTTCCCGCTGGCATGCTCTCTCTCTCTCTCTCTCTCTCTCTCTCCTTATTCCTCTCTCTCTCTCAAAATAAATAAAGTTTAAAAAAAAAAAGAAACAATGAGATACATCACCAGAACAATTTAGGGCTCGTCACTTCGAGAGTGGTGGTTGGTGCCATAAGCCTGTGTCCCCTTATTTTTGTACCGGAATGGGAGAGGGGTACAGTGTGTTGATTTCCACATAGCTTGGCTATTTCCTGTCTTCTTTCTATCTAAAAATTCATGATAGCGAACAAAATACCCCGGAGGGTACAGAAAAGCGTCAAGAAGGAAAATCAATAAATATAAACACCTGGAAGTAATCTGAGACAAAAACACAAAAAATTGTCCATCTAGAAAAGATAATGTCTCTCTAACAAATTCCCAGAAGAAGAGAACAGGGGGGAAAGTAGATGTGAAATAATAAAAGAATACATTTTAAAAAATTTCAGGGGAGCAAAAGCAAAACCCCCAAACTATGAGTTTCCAGCTTATGCAAGCCTACCAAATTCAGAATAGGATATGCAAATAGATATAGATAGATGATAGATGGATGGGTAGAGATAGATGATAGATAGATGATAGATAGAAGATGAAAGATGGATGGATAGATAGAAATAGGTAGATGATAGATAGATAGATAGATAGATAGATAGATAGATAGATATAGATGATAGATAGATAGATAGATGATAGATAGATAGATATAGATAGATGATAGATAGATAGATAGATAGATATAGATAGATGATAAATAGAAGATGAAAGATGGATAGATAGATATAGATATCTGATAGATATAGATGATAGATAGATAGAAGATGAAAGATGGATGGATAGAAATGGGTAGATGATAGATAGATAGATAGATAGATAGATAGATAGATAGATAGATATAGATAGGTAGATAGATAGATCCTCATCATATTTTAGGGCACCATGGGCAAAGACATGACCCTAAAGTTTTACATAAAGAATTGCTTTTCTCCCTAAACCAAGAGAAACATATGGGCACCAGGAGTTTTAAATGTACATAAAAGGACACTGTTGTAGCAATGCCTTCAAAGTTATGAGCTAAATTGATTTTAACCTAACTTTAAAAAAAGAGTAATCAAGCAATATAATTTTTCCATGCATACTTTTAAACAAATAAAGAGGGTGTGTGTGTGTGTGTGTGTGTGCGCATGTGCTGGTTTTAGACAGACTGAAGCCAGCCCAAGAATGTGGTAAAAAGCCATTTCAGGTTATCAGGTGTTCTACGTTCCTGGAAAGCAATGATTTCAGTCTACACAAAAACAATCTACAAATGATGCTACAAGATACTGAAGGGACTTGATATAGTAAAAGGGAGATGGGGAGGGGGGAGGGTGGTCCGGACTGAGAAGAAATAGCATTAATTAAAAAATTCATTGATAAGAAGAAAATAATTTACAAAAGAGTAATAGATACGAGGTTTAAGAATGCACACAATATTTAGAATTGTGATTGGCATCTAAAGATATGGTTAAAAGCGGGCAAAGACAGGAATGGGGGCAGATGAGAAGAGAGAGTGAATTTTTATTTGCATGTCTTCGTTTTGTGCTACTGTTTTTATTCTCACATACCTAGATGGCTATTCATTTTCGCATGTTTCTCATTGTATTTTTTTTTCTTTGCACTGAGTACAGAGGAAAAAAAGGATTTCTCCCAGAAAGTAAATATCAGCCGTCTAGCAGGTAATGCTCTCTTTTTTTGTCTGCTCTATGCTTGAATGAAGAGATTCCAACTGGTCACGCGAATTCAGGCAAATTAACCACGAGTCTTCTCAACTTTCAAGTGGGGATATAATATTTACACCATAGAATATGTAGCGTCGGTTAAACGCACTGTGATGGTTGAGGGTCATCTCGGCCACACACTGGTACCCGGATGTTTGATCAAAAACTAGCGTAGGTGTTGCCGTGAAATTACTTTTTAGATGAGATTAGCATATAAATCAGTAGAGTTTGGGCAAAGCAGATTACCATCCACAATGTGCGTGGGCCTTATCCGATCCACTGAAGGCCCTAAGAGGAAAAAATCCGAAGGTTCCCCAGAGGAAGAGGGAATTTGACCTCCGGTCTGCTTTTGGACACAAACAGCAATATCGTCTCTTCCCTGGGGCTCCAGCTTGCCAGCCTGTTCTGCACATTAGATGACAAAATCGATTTCATACGATTTTCTGTTATCATATTCTTAGATTCGTTTATGATGCAAAATAAAAGTGGAAGTAGAGACTTGTTATAATGAAGCTCCATAATTCCCTTTCAAACAGCATCAACATTTACTGGCACATAATCAGTATTATTTACGTCTCCTCCTGTCATCACTTCTCCAGACCAGATTCCGTTAAAAGCGATTGTCAGATATGCCGCTTAATGCTTAAACATATCAGTACGTGATTCTTACCATTCCCAGCTCCTTTTGCAAAACGCAAACGCGGCATCGCCACACAGCCTGTGCTAGTTTTCTCTGGATGCGTAACAAATTAACACTCGCTTAACAGTTTAAGGCAATAGCTGCTAATTACCTCACCCTTTCCAGGGGAGCCTGGGCACGGCTCCACTCAGTCTATTCTTCCGCGTCTCACGGGACACAGTTTAGGTGGTGATGAGATCACACACCTTTCCGGAGCTGAGGTTCCTCTTGTGGACTCACGTGGTTGTTGCGACAATTCAGTTACTTGGAATTGTAGGACTGAGATCACGGCTCTCTCGCTGCCTGTCACCCAGGGCTGCTCTAGTCTCCAAAAGGGCCCCTGTGTTTCCGTGCATCGTGTCAACTGTTGCACCTGCCCTCAAGACGTGAAAGCGTAATGCTTCGAAGAAAATCGAAATTACCTTTCTCTTTAGAAAAGGCCCAGTCCCCTTCTTGAGCTCTGGTACCTGGTGAAATCAGGTCCATCTAGGGTGGGGGGGTGCCTGGGTGGCCCAGCTGGTTGAGCACTCAACTCTGGATTTCCACTCCGGTCATGATCTCAGCGTTGTGAGATCAAGCCCCACGTTGGGCTCTGTTGCTGAGCCTGCTTGAGATGGTCTCTCCCTGTCTCTAAAAAAAATAAACACACACACACACACACACACACACACACACACACACAACAAAAAAACCAGGCCCACATGGGATAATCTCTTCATTTACTCAAAATCAACTGATTGGGGATCCTTCTCTCGTCTTCAAGACTCTTTCATCTTATCCTACGACATAACTTAATCATGGGAGTGATATCCGATCATATTCAGAGAGTTGACTCACACCCAAAGAAAGCAAATTTCATACAGCAGGTATGCCAGGAATTTGGGGAGATTTAAAAATTTCCCTAAGAACGTTTGACTTCTGTCTGCCATTAATTCCTAAGACAAAATCATCGATATCTTCTTAAGATCATCTACGATCCAATCATCATTAAATTGTCTTTTTTTTTTTTTTTTTTTCCCTTGGGGTGCCTGGGTGGCTCAGTTGGTTAAGCATCAGACTCTTGATTTCGGCTCAGGTCATGGTCTCGTGGTTCATGAGACTGAGTCTCACATCGGGCTCTGCGCTGACAGTGTGGAGTCTGCTTCAGATTCTGTTTCCCTTTCTCTCTGCCCCTCCCCACTCATGCTCTCTCACTCGGAAAAAATAAATAAGCATTTAAAAAATTAAATGTAGGGGCGCCTGGGTGGCTCAGTCGGTTGAGCATCCAACTTCAGCCAGGTCACGATCTCGCGGTCCGTGAGTTCGAGCCCCACGTCAGGCTCTGGGCTGATGGCGCGGAGCCTGGAGCCTGTTTCCGATTCTGTGTCTCTCTCTCTCTCTGTCTCTCTCTCATGCTCTGTCTCTCTCTGTCTCAAAAATAAATAAACATTAAAAAAATTTCTTTTTTAATTAAATGTCTTTTTTTCTTTCATGTGATTTGTTAGAATCAGACTCAGAACAAAGACCATAATTGGCGTTTGATTAAAATGTCTCTTCAGCCACTTAATCTGTAGGTCCTCTTTACCTCCCTTTTATAGTTTCTTTGTCATTTATTTGTTAGAAAAAAAAAAACGGATCGTGGTTATGTATCATTTCTCATATTCTGGATTTTTCTGTTCATACGGCCATGGTATTTATTCATATGTTCGTGTCCATTTAACATGTTCCTCTGTCTTATCAAGTAGTTTTAAAAACTAAGTATGTTAGGTGCTTAGAAATCTGCCTGGTCCACTATAGTGCCTCTATGTGTCTGTTGTTATTATTATGTAAAGCATCTGATACAGGAATTGATACAAAGTGTCGCTCACTAAATGTTTTACTCCATCTTGATCCCTAGGATATTTCTTCTTGTTTTATTTTTTTTATTATTATCATTTTTAAATGTTTATTTATTTTTGAGACAGAGAGAGACAGAGCATGAACGGGGGAGGGTCAGAGAGAGGGAGACACAGAATCTGAAACAGGCTGTAGGCCCTGAGCTGTCAGCACGGAGCCCGACGCGGGGCTCGAGCTCACGGATCGTGAGATCATGACCTGAGCCGAAGTCGGCCGCTTAACCGACTGAGCCACCCAGGCGCCCCTCTTCTTGTTTTAAAAGATGGCACTTGAATCTGAATTAACTGTAAGAACTCTTTTTGACAATTAATATCCACATTTTGCATCATTTTTTTTTTGATATGTCAACAGTGACACTGATCATTTGGAGCATTTTTAGAGTGTCTTTGTAGTTCTACAGCTGTACTTTATTGACCACTTTGTCAATCGCCACGTAATGCAATTACTTAGTCCTAATGCCTCTTTCTCAATAATAATAATGAATAGATAGCCCCTTTCAAATCATAAATTGGAAAGGATACTTGAGGTTATTTTATACTTTTTAACACACAACTATGTACTTGTAGAACTGAGTGAGACTCCAGTTATCCTGAGTCTTCAAATATTCTGGCAAAACTGTAATTATTCAGGATTGGCAATACTTGCCCTGGTACAGAATGTATTAATGAGTTAAGAATATATGTAAAGTTGTATATATAGAGAACTATTCCTGGATAGTTTTCTTTAAGTCATATTTCCTGATGTTACTTTTATTTTCCATTTTAGCTGGACAATATACATTCAATTTCCTACAATAATTTTTTTACAAAGATTTAGGCTTATCTAGCACAGACTAAAATATTAGCAATGAAAAATATGACATGCCTTAATGTATGGGCATTTAATTCAGTCATCACCAATCAACAATGACATCAACCATTAAATCAAAGGGTTATACGAGGGTGATTCAGTTGGTTAAGTGGCCAATTTCAGCTCAAGTCATGATCTCGATGTCTGTGAGTTTGAGCCCTGTGTCAGGTTCTGTGCTGACAGTTCAGAGCCTGGAGCCTGCTTCTGATTCTTTGTCTCCCTCTCTGGCCCCTCCCCCACTGGTGCTCTGTCTCTATCTATCTCTCAAAAATAAATATTAAGAAAATTTTTAAGAAGGGTTAGATGGTAGGAAAGTCAAAGACAGTCACTTCAACAACCTTCCAGACAGGTAAATGACAAGGAAGGAGATGTTCACAAATGACTAGGCCATAGGAAGCAGAAATTATGACTGGTTAAAGGCTTTGCTTTTGAGGTGGAAATGCAATTGAACAGTAAAATATAAGTATAATTTGGATGAAGAAGAAGGAAGAGAAAGCTATTCGAGACTAGGGAGACCATGTCCATGAAAAGCACAGGAGGATCAAACTATCCAGTGCAATCATGTAAGTAATGTCAATGGTAAGTAATCTCATAGAAATGAAATCCAGGCTGTGAAGACGACCTCAAGAAAAAGGAAACAGACCAGACAGTAGAGAGATTTAAACAACAGGCTCTTATTTCTGTTAGTTATAAATAATCAAAATGTTACACATTGGTGTCCTCTAATTGTGGGGGTCAGAATTCGCATGCTTTTTTCTCCCCAACTCCTCACCCAGTATCCTGCCCCCATTCCAGAAATAGACATATTAATGAATCAGTCTCATTCTCGTTCTGTTAATAGAGCTGCCTTTGAATCATACAGGATACTATTCCCACTTTATTCAGGGTGGAGTCTAATTTTTTTCTCTACATTTTCCTTCAGGAAATAATCATGTGTGCCCAAAAGACTGGCTGCTGAACCAAGGGAAATGCTACAGGTTTTCAATGCCTTCCAAAACTTGGAATGAGAGTAAACATGATTGTGTGTTCCTACAGGCACATTTACCGGTGATCCAAAGTTTGAAAGAGCTGGTGAGGAATCAAAAACAGGATCTAAGTACCCAAGGAAGACTTTCTAGGTGCCGTTATAAGAAGTGTGGGTGGTTTAGAATCATTGCTTTTGAACGTTCGGTAGCTATGATATAATTACTATTGTTTATTTAAAAAAAACCCTATCACTTATGAAATAAATGATTATTTACCATTCCATCAATGCCTGGCACAGTGCCTTAGTCTATAGAGGGCATTGAAATTTTTTTGAATAAATTTATAAATGAATACACCATGTCCTTGATAGGAGTTCATACAGAAGAGTTTAAAACCTGGAAATCCTGCTTGGATTGGACTATATATTGCATCCCCAGGAAAACAATGGATGTGGATAAATAAACACCTTTTTGTGGAAGAAAACAAGTAAGTAATTATTTGGGGGGAAAGAATGGTGGCAGTCATGTTGCCTTATTTATAGACAGGTTTTTTTATGTTTTTGTTTTTGTTTTTGTTTTTGAGAGAGCATGTGGGAGCATGGGGTGGGGGTGGGGGGTGGTTGGGAAGGAAAAAGGGAAAGAATTTTTAGCAGGCTCCACTCAGCAAGGACCCCAACATGGGGCTCCATCCAATGAACGTGGGATCATGACCTGAACCAAAATCAAGAGTCAAACACTCAACCAACTGAGCCACACAGACTCCCCTATAGGATAGTATTTTTCCAAGTATTTTTTAAAAATGTTTACTTATTTATTTCGCGGGGGGGAGGGGCAGAGAGAGGGGGAGAGAAATAATCCCAAGCAGGCTCTGAGCTCAGTGCAGAGCCTGACCCGGGCTCGATCCCACGAACCCTGAGATCATGATCTGAGCCGAAATCAATAGCTGGAGGCTCAATAGACTGAGCCACCCAGGCGCCCCTACAAAGGTGTTTTTTTTTTTTAATTTTTTAAAATGTTTATTTATTTTTGAGAGAGAGAGAGAGACACAGAGCACAAGCAGGTTTCAGGCACGGAGCTGTCAGCACAGAGCCTGACGCAGGACTTGAACCCACGGGCTGTGAGATCTTGACCTGAGCCAAAGTCAGGTGCTCAACAAACTGAGCCACCCGGGTGCCCCAAAGTATTTTCAATAAGCTTCCATACTTTCCAGTCTTTTTATATTTCTTCCTCCTTTCCTCTCTTCTTCCCCCCTCCCCTTTTCCTTTCCTATCTCTCTTTTTCAGGCCTTTTTCTCTTTCTTTTTGCTTCCCTTTTTTTTTTCTTTTAACAAGCACTAATGAGAAACAGGGCTAGCAAGTGCTCACGATGACGTCTGGAAATTTTCATGGTCAGGAAATAATAACGACTTGATAATTTTTAAGCCAAGTTAAATCTCATTTAAAATAATTTTTGTTGTAGATAGTAAATGCGCAGATCAAACGCCCCTATAAATAAAAGCATCCAGAATGTATACAAATGTCTCAGAAGTGAGAAAGTGTGAATTTGAAAGCTTGCTCCCTGCATGTTCTCCCAATTGGTTGACGTCAATGTCTTCGTCTGTATGAAAAGAATAGCAAAGCTTCCCTCACAATGTTCTTGTGTGACCAATATAAGGTAATGCATGCAAGGGTGCTTTAAAACTCTCACACATATTTAGGCTTTCTCTTGTACACCCCTGTTTTCTTTACACATCACTAGAGCACCCGGCTTGTGGCAAGTTTGAAGCAAAGGCCATGGAGCGATAGGCCATTTTGGTCTGGCTATTTATGTACTCCTAGACACTTCCATTCTCCACAGAGTATCATCTTTCCTGAACATAAAACTAAAGTATGAAGCAGTATTTATTCTTGGGCCCTGCTTTGCTAGCGATCTTAAGACGAAAATTGGTAAGGAATACCTAGACTTTTTTTTTTTTTTGGAAACCAACATATTATTGGAGCATGATATAACGCTTTCATTTAGAGGTGCGTGGGTGGCTCGGTTGGACACTGGTGAAGTGTCCAACTTGATTTCGGCTCAGGTCCTAATCTCAAAGTTGTGAGATCGAGCCCTGGGGACAGGCTCCACGCTCAGTGTGGAGTCTACTTAAGATTCTCTCTCTCTCTCTCTCTCTCTCTCTCTCTCTCTCTTTCTCTCTTTCTCCCTCTGTTCCTCTCACCCGCTCACACACATGCTCTCCTTCTCTCTAAAATAATTTTAAAAGCTTTCATTTAATTATATAAGGAAAAATTATATGTAGATGGTTATAATAGTGTTTGCTTCTTATTTTTAAACACTAACCAGCAACTAGAAAGTATAGGTAAGGAAATAGTTTTCTCCAAAAATATTCTCTTGACATATGTTCCTCATCATACTATTGAAGGTAAGGAAGAATTTAAGTCATCTAAACAGGTTTTACTTTCACTTAAAAGCCATTTCCCCCGCGGGTTACTGTTTGTAACTCCCATTGGTATAAGATATCTATCACTTTGCAGTCATTACCCAAAACTTACATTTTAACATCTAATTACCTTTTATAGAAAATTATTTTGCTGTGTGGGGAAGGAATAGATGGGAAGCAAAACTGAAACTGAAGTTCAGTTGGAAGGCTGTGATCAGAGACAAGGGAGAGGCAACCGCAGCCTAGGCTGGGAGTGAATGGGTATAAGGACCAATCTCGATGTAGAATACCAGAATTTGCTGGTACATGCAATTTGAAAAGGTCAGAGGGTGGGAAGAGACAGGGACGCTTCTAATCTTTGGGCTTGAGGTTCTGTGGTAATGTTCCTCTGGTAAGAGAGTCATCCCAAAAGAGAGGGTGTGGAGGGTATGCAAATCAAGAGTGCCCAAATGCAACCATTGACCACAAAAGAAGGGTCCATTCTAAAACCTCTGGAACATTCCATCTCGGCTGCCTATACAAGTTGGGCTGGAGGAAACGTTAAGAAATAGGACCACAGGGGCGCCTGGGTGGCTCAGCCGGCTAAGCGTCCGACTTCAGCTCAGGTCACGGTCTCTCAGTTCGTGGGTTCGAGCCCCGCATCGGGCTCTGTGCTGACAGATTCTGTGTCTCCCTCCGTCTCTGACCCTTCCCTGTTCATGTTCTATCTCTCTCTGTCTCAAAAATAAATAAACGTTAGGAAAAATTTAAAAATAAAAAATTTTTAAAAAAGAAAAAAAAAAGAAATGGGACCGTCATTTTAAGAGAAATGCTCTAATGTCTATGCTTTATCTCCTAGTTTTCTCATGATTGGATCAACGGATCACACAAGCTGTGCTGTCGCAACAAGAAATCAGGTGTATTCTGAAGACTGTAACTCCAACTTTAATGGCATTTGCCAAAGAGATGCTGTCTGAACAACAAAAACAAATCTGTGCATTTAAACAAAGATTTGAAGAAAATGCATATGGATAATAGTGCCTATCTTTTTTTTTTTTTAGCGGAATGCAAATTTGTTTCCTTTCTATACTATTAAAAAACAAAATTCGACTGAGGAAATTTAAAGATATAATTGGCATTATTCAATGATTCGTGAACTGGGTAGCATCCCACCAAGCAAGTAAAAAAAAGAGCTCCAATGAGCTACAGAGAAGGAAAGGCTTTTTAAAGGCATACAGGGGTGACAGAAGGAAATCAGAAACAATAAAAAGATTATTTGGGGCAAGGTCACCTTTCTTTGGGGCATGAAAATGGGCCATCAGGTGGATTGCCTTATTAGGGTTGACCAGAACATTCTTGACTGACCAGTTAAGATTGTATTCTTGGGGAGATCCAAGCTGCAGTTAGATTAGGTATTAAGTTTTGGTTTCATGACAGGTGCTTAGCATGAATGACTCCATTTTGGGCCTGTTGTCTCTATTTTCACAGTACAAATGTAAAATTTTCAAATATTCCGTATAGAAATAATACTTCAAAATAAGGAAATATGACTTATTTTTAAACAAGAAAACACTCTTTCCTATTGTTTCAATGTCTAAAAAGATAATTAAATTTCAACTTGTAATCCTGCCTTATTCGTTGTCTCTGTCCTATTGGGTTTGAAATCCTGAGCATTTGGTGAAGAAATAGCCTAAGCAGACAGATAGACCGTTTTTTTTCTTCATGGTGGGCCTTTTCCCCAAGGTTGTTTTCCAATTTTTATCAAAAAGAAATCAAACTTTCAACTGGTGATAAAGGACTCAGATGTTGTAAGCATGAGATGTCTATTTGAGGTAATACACAATCTTGTTTTCAAGGTGATTCCACAATTTATTTTCCTTTAATCAAATTTATATTAAAATTATTATGCTATGAATGATCCCATTCCGTTTCTTTTCTAACTGAAGTTCTGTGCAAACTGAAGTTTCTTATTTTCCTCTCTTTATTTATTTATTTATTTATTTATTAACGTTTATTTATTTTTGAGACAGAGAGAGACAGAGCATGAATGGGGGAGGGTCAGAGAGAGGGAGACACAGAATCTGAAGCAGGCTCCAGGCTCCAAGCTGTCAGCACAGAGCCTGACGCGGGGCTTGAACTCACTGACCGGGAGATCATGACCTGAGCCGAAGTCGGCCCTTAACTGACTGAGCCACCCAGGCGCCCCTATTTATTTTTAAATTTAAAAAAATAATAATGTTTATTTTTGAGAGTGAGATAAAGCACAAGCAGGGAGGGGCAGAGGGAGAGAGAGAGGGAGACACAACACAGAATCCGAAGCAGGCTCCAGGCTCTGAGCTGTCAGCACAGAGCCTTACATGGGGCCCGGAACTCACTGCAAGATCATGACCTGAGCCTAAGTCAGATGCTCAACTAGCTGAACCACCGAGGCGCCCTTCCTCTCGTTTATTTAAAACACATTTGTAGGGGCACTTGGGTGGCTCAGTCTTGATTTCATCTCAGGTCATGATCTCACAGTTCCTGAGTTCGAGCCCCACCCTGCATGGGGCTCCACCCTGACATCAGGGAACCTGCTTAAGATTCTCTCTCTCTCTCTCTCTCTCCCTCTCCCTCTGTCCCTCTCCCCTGCTTGTGCTCTCTTTCTCTCACTCAAAAAAAAAAAAATAATAATAATAATAAAAATAAAAACAAATAAAAAATGAAAAATAAAACACATTTGTATTTCAAAATAAATGCAACAGTTTGTGTCCACCAGGTAAGTGAGGTAGTTAGTTACTTAACTCCTCCAAGATGCCTATAGTAAATTATAAGCCATGGAGAATTTATACCCTAATAACTGTGAATCAAAATTTAAAAAAAGGAGATGGCTTACTCTAATTTGCTAAGCAATTTACAAAATTAATTTGTAACCAAGAACCAACACTAAAAATAAAACCTGTATTATGAATCAAGGAAAACTGGAACTTAGACTGAACCAGAATTTAATACATCCAATTTTAATACACAATGGCATCCCAAAATTCATTATTTCCCACTTTTCTTGGTGACAACATACTTGAAAGCATGCTGATATTTGCCAAATCATTTGTATTCCCATATGGTACTGGGGTCAACATTGACTAGTAGACTCACACTTAAATCTCCCTTTAAATGTTTATTTATTTATTTTTGCAAGAAAGAGAGGGAGAGCAGGGAGGGGGAGAGAGAGAGAGAGGGAGACAGAGGATACCAAGCTGACTATGCACTGTCAGCACAGAGCCTGATGCGGGGCTTAAATCCAGGAACCGTGAGATCATGACCTGAGCTGAAACCAAAAGTCGGACTCTTAACCAGCTGAGTCACCCAGGCGCCCCTCCTTTTAATTTATCGGAGAGTTCCAACTGTATCTAACTGAAGAAGTATTCCTCAGTTAAAGATGTGGGAGGAGAACTTGTTTGTATGCTTGTAATGTGTTTGTAATGTAGATACTCTTTTTCTCCCAGCCTCTCTACTCTAACAGTTTATCTTTTGCCTACATTCACATTCTTTCTTGCACTCATAGATTATGAGTCATTTATAGTTACCTAGTTACTCATAGTAGTTCCTAGTTACGTAGGCAAGAATTTAAACTCAAGCTAATGTAACATAGGTGGTTCTGATATAGTCTTTCAAATGCCCTGCAGAATTTGAATTTTATGACCTCACTCAGGAATATGTCCTAAGTCCATCCCGTTTCCTTGCCTTACTTGGGAAACTGATTCTTTTTTTTTTAATAACTTATTGTTTGGTCACTTTTTAAAAATTTATTTTATTTTATTTATTTATTTATTTATTTTAAATTTACATCCAAATTAGTTAGCATGTAGCACAACAATCATTTCAGGAATAGATTCCTTAGTGCCCCTTACCCATTTAGCCCATCACCCCCTCCCACAACCCCCCCCATAACCCTGTTTATTCTCCATATTTATGAGTCTCTTCTGTTTTGTCCCCCTCCCTGTTTTTATATTATTTTTGCTTCCCTTCCCTTATGTTCATCTGTTCTGTGTCTTAAAGTCCTCATATGAGTGAAGTCATATGATATTTGTCTTTCTCTGACTGACTAATTTCACTTAGAATAATACCCTCCAGTTCCATCCACGTAGTTGCAAATGGCAAGATGCCATTCTTTTTGACGGCTGAGTAATCCTCCATTGTATATATATACCACATTCTCTTTATCCATTCATCCATCGATGGACATTTGGGCTCTTTCCACACTTTGGCTATTGTTGATAGTGCTGCTATAAACATGGGGGTCCATGTGTCCCTTTGAAACAGCACACCTGTATCCCTTGGATTGTTTGGTCACTTTTGATGTCATTTTCCTAGTTTATATTCTATTGTCTAAGCTTTGTAATTTTTAAATTGAAATATAATTGACATGCAATATCATATTAGTTTCAGGTGTATATCATAGTGACTTAATATTTTTGAACATTACAAAGTGATCCCCATGAGTCTAGTTACTATCTGTCACCATGCAGAGTTCTTGCAATATTATTGACTCTATTTCCTATGTTGTACACTACATCCCCATAACTTATTTATTTTATAACTGAAAGTTTGTACCTCTTAATCTCCTTCACCTATCTCACCTGCCCCCCCATATCTCCCCCATCTAGCAGCCAACAGTTTGTTTCCTGTATCTATAAGTCTGTTTCTGTTTTGCAGACACAACAAAAAAAATGTTTTTTGTTCCATATATAAGTGAGCTCGTTGTGGTATATGTCTTTCTCTGTCATGTTATTTCACTGAGCATAATACCCTCCTGGTCTACTCATGTCACAAACGGCAGGATTTCATTCTTTTATGTGGTGAGTAATATTACATATATATATATATATATATATATATATGGAGTAATAGTCCATATATATATACATATATATGTATATATATTCCATATATATATATATATATATACACATATATATGTATATATATTCCATATATATACATATATATGTATATATATATATATATATATATATATCACACCTTTATTCATTCATCTATCAATGGACACTTAAGTTCCTTCCATATCTTGGCTACAGTAAATACTGCAATGAATATAGGGGTACGTATATCTCTTTGAATTGTGGGGTTTTTTTTCCAGAAAATACCCCAAAGTGGAATTGATGAGTCATACGGTAGTTGTATTTTTAACATGGGGGGAGGGGGATCTCCATGTTGTCTTCCATAGTGGCTGCACCAATTTACCTTCCCACCAACAGTGTACAAGGATTCTCTTTTCTCTACATCCTTGCCAACATAATTCTTACGTTGTTAGTTTTTCTTTTTGATCATAGCCAATCTGACAGGTGTGAGACGCTATCTCATTGTGGTTTTGATTTGCATTTTCCTGATGATGAGTGATATTGAGCACCTTTTCATGTGCCAGCTGGCCATCTGAGTGTCTTTGGAAAATGTCTATTCGGTCCATGTTTTAATCATTTTTATATTACGTTGTAGAAGTTCTTTATGTTTTTTGGATATTAACCCTACAAGATGTATGATTTCCAAAGGTCTCTCATTCAGTAATTTGTCTTTGCATTTCATTGATGGTTTTCTTCACTCTGCAAAAGCTATTTAGTTTGAGTAATGTCATTTGTTTATTTTGGCTTCTTCTTGCCTCTGCTTGAGGAGACTCATCCAAAAAAAAAAAAATTCCAATGTCAAAGAGCTTTCTGCCTATGTTTTCTTCTAAGAGTTCTATGGTTTGAGGTATTAGAGGTAAGTCTTTTTTTTTTTTTAATGTTTATTTATTTTTGAGACAGAGAGAGACAGAGCATGAACGAGGGAGGGGCAGAGAGAGAGGGAGACACAGAATCCGAGACAGGCTCCAGGCTCTGAACTGTCAGCACAGAGCCCGACGTGGGGCTCGAACTCACGGACCGTGAGATCATGACCTGAGCCCAAGTCGGCCGCTTAACCGACTGAGCCACCCAGGCGCCCCGGTAAGTCTTTAATTTATTTTGAATTTATTTTTGTATATAGTGTAAGCTAGTTGTCCAGTTTCATTCTTTGGCATGTAGCTGTCCAGCCGTTCCAACATCATCTGTTGAAAGACTTGTCTTTTCCCCATTGTACATTCTTATCTCCTTGGTCCTAGATTAATTGGCCATAGAAGCATGGCTTTTGTTTGGGGGCTGTCTATTCGATTCCACTCATCCATGTGTTTTTGTGCCAGAACTTCTCTGTTCGGATTACTGCAGGTTGGCAGTGTAGTTCGAAGTCAGGGAGTATGCCTCCTCCAGCTTTGTTCTTCTTTCTCAAGATTGCTTTGGCTATTTGGGGTCTCTTATGATTCCATACAAATAAGATTCTTTGTTCTGGTCCTATGAAAAATGCCATTGTATTCTGATGGAGATTGCATTCAGTCTGTAGATTACTTTGAGTAAGCTTTATAATTTAATGCATAATTCTGATCATTTATCAGTGATTCATATTGATAGAACTAGGCTCCTTCTTGGTGGGTCTTTCCTTATTTTCAGGATACTATTGAAGTAAGTGTCTTTTCATGGGTGTTTCTCTTGTAACATTTCTTTAAACCAGAGTTACCATTGTTAATATTTTGTAATATTTACACATACAGAGCACATGTATTTGTCTATCTTTTAAGCTGTGTAAATGCTGGCTGGCCTACTGATATCAATCTTTTTAAAGTTGCTTACAACCATCATTTTAGGTACAGGTTATCGCTTCGTTTGTGATTATTATATTTGGTTCTTTTTAGTGGAAGCTTCCTGGCTTGTCATGGGAAGCTATGCGTCTTGAATCAATGAGGTTCATTTATTCAACAGGTTTTAGTGTCTTTGTTTAATATTTTCAAGATTCTGAACTTCTTTTTTTGTAAATGTTTATTTATATTTGAGAGAGACAGAGAGAGACAGAGCATGAGCAGCAGGGGGGCAGAGAGAGAGGGAGACACAATCTGAAGCAGGCTCCAGGATCTGATCTACCAACAGTGCCCAACACGGAGCTCAAACTCATGAACACTGAGATCATGACCTGAACCAAAGTCAGATGCTTAACAGACTGAGCCACCCAGGCGCCCCACAAAATTCTGTATTCAATAGCATAACAAGTGAGAAGTAAATGTTGCCTATCTAGGCCTTTCCTTTATCTCTGAAGTGTGATAGTCATTTGTGGGTTTGGGTTTTGGCTTCGTCCAGCAAAACGGAAGGTGGCAGAAAGGATTACTCAAGACTCCATGCAAATCAAAAGAGGTCAGGAAGACTAAGGGAAGTCTCCCGGAGGTCCTCTCAAGCTCCCATATTTATTAAGCATGCATTCAGGGAAACAATGTGCAATACATCAGTGGGCTACATGCCAGAACGAACATATCAAAAATGTGCAGAAAAGAAGCTAAGATAGGATAAAATATTCCGTGTGATACCACGGTCTAAAGATTTATGAGCATCCGCAGGACTTAACCCCTAGATATACATTAACTAGATGAGAAAAGTGTAGTGTCCCCCCCGGATATACATTAACTAGATAAGCTGTTTTCAGCATGGCCAGAAAGCAGTGTTCTGCTTTGCAATGCATTCCCTATAATCTCCTAATCCACGGTATAGCCATTAGATGTACCACAGTCATTTTTCAGTTCTTTGCTCTATTAAAACTTAGGTTTGCTGCAAATCCACTTGATATCAATAAATCCCCTAGAACTACGGACTCCGTCAGCATTCAGAAATGCAAAGGATCCATTCCCACTAATTTCAAACCTGAAAAAGAATAATTACAATTAGTTTGGGAACCACTGACAGCTGTAATCAAAAATCAAATTAAGATTCAAGTGATCCGGGACATTTTATACAAAACATTCAGCTCCGTACTCACCCATCACTATATGCTATACAAAAATATCTGCTACATTAAAGGAATAGAAGACTGAAGGTAGATACTTAATTATTATAATTATTAGTATAAACTGTAACCTTATTTAAGATAATAAGTAGAAAGGCAGATATACATATAGATATAGATAGACATGGATAAGCCATAGGTGTAGATATAAGTCTATATCTACCTACATTTATCTATCTGTATCTATATCATCTATATATCTATATCTATATCATATATTTCTATATCTATATCCATATCTATATCTATCTACATTTATCTATCTATGTCTATTTCTATCCATCTATCAGGAGAGACTGTGTTTGCTAAATCCAAAGATCTCTAGAAGTTTTTTTTTAAAGCATTTTCTTGGCATGTTTTTAGCTGGTGTTCCTTTTTGAAGGTAAGGAATAAGTTTTATATTCATTTGATGCATTTGACACATACTGAGATAGAACCCAAAGAGACTAATTGCAATCGTTTCTATTAATTTGCTCTGCTGATGATCGATTTTTCCATTTTCTGTAGTAAGTGTAATTTGTCACGTCTCACATATTTTAGTATTTAATTCATTCCATTTTTTATCTAGAACTTAATGAAATGCTAAGGCAGGAGTACACGGCTACAAAAGAAGAGTCACACAGCCCTTGTTTCCAGGGGTAGTAGTACATAAGTGAGAAAGCAACATTCACTCAATAATGGTTACCCAACTAAATAATATTGTTTATGATGGACATTTGGAAAGTTAAAGACAACTATGTGATCACTAATTCTTTAAAACAAAGAGATCTTGTATAAATACAATTAGTTCTCAAAAGGTGCAAGTAATACCTGTGGTTTGGTTTAGAATTTGCAAACGAGCTGGGGCGCCTGGGTGGCTCAGTCAGTTGAGCATCCGGCTTCAGCGCAGGTCATGATCTCACGGTCCGTGAGTTCGAGCCCCGCGTCGGGCTCTGCGCTGACAGCTCAGAGCCTGGAGCCTGTTTCAGATTCTGTGTCTCCCTCTCTCTGCCCCTCCCCCGTTCATGCTCTGTCTCTCTCTGTCTCAAAAATAAATAAACGTTAAAAAAAAAATAGAATTTGCAAATGAGTTAAATTTGCATTATCAAGAGAAGTGTTTATTAGCAAGACTCTGGCAATACAAGTAAAATAAAATAAAATAAAATAAAATAAAATAAAATAAAATAAAATAAAAAATAAAATAACAAAAAAAATCACTGTGTCATTTATTTATTTATTTACTTTTTAATGTTTATTTATTTTTCAGATAGAGATAGAAAATGAGCAGGGGAGGAGCAGAGAGAGAAGGAGACACAGAATCCTTAGCAGGCTCCCAGCTCTGAGCTGTCAGCACAGAGCCCAACGTGAGGCTCAAACCACAAACCATGAGATCATGACCCAAGACAAAGTTGGATGTTTAGCTGATGAGCCACCAGGCCCCCCTCACTGTGTGTCATTTAACAAGGTGGAAGAGGGGCGCCTGGGTGGCGCAGTCGGTTAAGCGTCCGACTTCAGCCAGGTCACGATCTCGCGGTCCGTGAGTTCGAGCCCCGCGTCGGGCTCTGGGCTGATGGCTCAGAGCCTGGAGCCTGTTTCCGGTTCTGTGTCTCCCTCTCTCTCTGCCCCTCCCCCGTTCATGCTCTGTCTCTCTCTGTCCCAAAAAATAAATAAATGTTGAAAAAAAAATTAAAAAAAAAAACAAACAAGGTGGAAGAGATATGGATTGTTCTAAGGTATGTTTCAATGTGAAAGGGCACATGTTACAGGGTGGACACTAACAAAGGCAGTTGCACGTAACAAATAGAAAGATTTCCTTGTAATAATACAACTTAAAATGATCTAAATTTGTATACAACACTGCCATAAAACCTTTCCTACTAAATTGGAAACTCACCAAGGATTGAATATGGTGCCATTGGTCCACTTCCAAGACTCTCCTTGTTTTCTGTTCAATCCGATCCAGTGCATAGAAGTTCCTGCATGCTTCCTCAAAAAATCCTTTCACAAAAAGTCAGGGCATTATCTGCTGCTGAATATTTTCGAGCATATTGCTGAACATGCTTCTCACCCCCACTATCCCATCTTTCATGATTGGCCTCCTAATCTACATGCCCTCCTGCTTCTATAGCAACAGGTAGGGATATTGAGGTTAGTTTTATCAGCAAGATTTTCACTTTGCTCTTGTACTTCCTAAATGTTTGTAAGCAATAGAGTGACTTCCACAAAGTCATTGAAATCCTCTGAGCTACACTCTCTTGGGTCATCTTTAGGGGTGATTTCTACTTCTCATTATTGAGGAGGAAAACATATTTTAATTCCTTTCTTTCAAGTTTGAACGCATAGACCACCAGTACGTTTTAGCTCCAGAGTGAATGACAAAGACCATAAACTGATATGATGTTATGTCTGTTTGGATAACAAAATTGGGAGGTGAGCACTTTCTGTAGGAACCGGCACAGAATGTTCTGTAAGGGTGACAGAGAACTAATGCTTCTATTTTGTTTTGTCCACAGGTCCTTTCTCAAAAACCAGAGGAGGGATTTCAGGGGGAAAGAGTTTAATGGAGAGTATAAGTACTGTTAAAATGGGAAAACTCAGTCATAAACTACAGTTGATCCTTGAACAACGGCACCATGCACTTGAGAATCCAAGTGTAACTCTTTTTTCAATTTTATGTATTTATGTATTTATTTGTTTAATTTTAGAGATAGAGCATGAGCAGGGAAGGGCCAGAGGGAGAGAGAGAAAGAGAGAGAATCTTAAGCAGGCTCTATGCTCAGCACAGAGCCCAATGCATGGCTTCATCTTGTGACCCTGGGATCATGACCTGAGCTGAAATCAAGAGACTGCTGCTCAACCGACTGAGCCACCCAGGCACCCCCAAGTATAACTCTTGATTCCCCCCAAACTTAACTGCTAATGGCCTACCTTTGACAGAAAGTCTTGCTGCTAATGGAAACAACTGACACATTTGGTATGCTACATACATTATGTAATTTTTTTATAACAAACTAGAGAAAGGAACTGTTATTAAAAAAAATCATAAGGAAGAGAAAATACACTTTCAGTGCCCTACTGTAATGACTGAAAATAATTTGCATGTAAGTGGACCTGTATAGTTCAAACCTGTGTTGTTCAAGGGTCAACTGTCCTTTGAGTAGATACCAGAATGAGAATATTATTGCTATTGTATGCTTTCTCATATAATCAGAAATCAGACTAACTTCTGGATGAATGTGATTTATTGCAACAAAATATATTGAGTGATGGATTTAGTTTCTCTTCTCTTGGCTCCTTGGTATTGGACCACAAACCCATTAGTCAACTTTCTTTAGAAACAAACCCTTTCCCTCACTCATGGCTCCTGCTGCCCAAGTTTCCCTTCCTTTGCCCTCTTTCACTTCTATTCATTGTCTCATTTCCTTCAAACTGTGCTATTTCCTTCAGATCCTTATCCTCAATTCCAAGAGCCATATCTTTTTTATTTGTTTTATTTTTTCCAGGCTATTCTCGGCAGAATCAAAATGTAAAAGTATTAAAACAATCTATTTAATAATCTAAAAACATTAAATAAAGACATTTAGCTATATAAACAATATGCATTGTGATTAAGGACCTAGCATGATTAGCTAATTTGTGTGGGTTCAAATCCCAGTTGACCAAGTTATGGCTCTGTGACAAAGGCTATGTTACACAACATCTCTGTGCCTCACTTTCTTCATCTTTAAAATAGGGGTACTTACGTATTTACTTCATAGACCAGGATTGAAGATCGCATGAGTTTTTATAGTTATGGTGCTTAGAACACTGTCTGGAGTATTCACTTTTATCATTTTAATTCTCTCTTAGTAACACTTAAGCACTGAAACGATTGAGAAATTTCTCCTTTTCTTACCATATCCTCTCGTGTATCAATATGAGCAAGTTCTGATCCCTGTGAACTGCAGAATCTTTTGCTGGCTGTCCAATTTTTGGTATCACTGGAAAAATAGAAACACTTTTTTCTTAATCCAATCCATTCATCCTCACATGCCATAGTTCGGGAACACTTTGAATGTTTTGTTGCTACGAAAGAAAGAAAGAAAGAAAGAAAGAAAGAAAGAAAGAAAGAAAGAATCAAAAAATAAGTTGAAGAGAGTTTCTATTCATTCTGATGAATCAGTTTCACTTTTACCCCCACAGTTTGCAGTCTCTAAAATTAAATTCACTCATGGAATGATGGATGAATTCAGTCCTTGCTGTCTGTAAAGAAAACCATTCAAGGGTTGAGCAGTCCATAGTTCATCTGATTTCCTTGGCTTCTACTCTGAAGAATGGAACTACCAGCCTCTCATAGTCTATATTGACGTCCTCCCAGAATAATGCATAAAATTTAGCACTCGACAGAGACCTAGAGGCATGAATACCATTTCGGTCTCACGGACCAGGGTAATAAAGGAAGGCTTGTCTTTCCTTACAGAAATGAATGATCCTAGACATAAAAGGACATCCAAGACAGGGAAGTAAAACTCACCATAAATGACAACAAATCACTGAAATATGAGTTAGTAAAAATTTTTTCTCCTTCACCAATATTCAGTGCCAAAGAAGCTGGAATAATGGTGAATTTATTTCTGTACAGAATGTTTTGAGAATTTTATGTTTCAAGGTTTCAGGTAAGTGATGAGTAATCAGAAAAGGATAAAGTCCCTGCCCTCCAAATGGCTGAATAAGTTAATGTAACTGGCAAAGAACCAAGTAAATGTTTAAATGTCAGGCCAAATCCAAAGCCTTCTCGCCTCACTTTGCCATGAATTTTTTTTTTTTTTTTGTAATACTTAGAGGCAGATTCAGGCTACCATAGATAGGTAATGAAATATATTGTGTTTTAATTTTTTTAAATAATCAATTAATGAATGAATGTAAAGACTTCTTATAGAAACACTTCTCTATAAATATATTAACTGTCAGATAATTAAATACCAGTAACATTACACTCCTAGGACTCTAATAGTGACAGAAAGCTATACAAAAAAAGAATATCAGGGGCGCCTGGGTGGCGCAGTCGGTTAAGCGTCCGACTTCAGCCAGGTCACGATCTCGCGGTCCGTGAGTTCGAGCCCGGCGTCAGGCTCTGGGCTGATGGCTCGGAGCCTGGAGCCTGTTTCCGATTCTGTGTCTCCCTCTCTCTCTGCCCCTCCCCCGTTCATGCTCTGTCTCTCTCTGTCCCAAAAATAAATAAAAACGTTGAAAAAAAATTTAAAAACAAAAACAAAAACAAAAAAAGAATATCAGTACTCTTGTGAATGACAAAGAAAACGAGAATAAAGAGTGCTAAGTGTTACTGGTTTTTTTATGTTTTTATTTTAGAGAGAGAGAAAGTGTGAGCAGGGGAGAGGGACAGAGGGAGAGAGAGAGAAACTTAAGCAGGCCCCACAATCAGCAGAGTCCAATGCAGGGCTTGATCCCATGACCCTGGGATCATGACCTCAGACAAAATCAAGAGTTGAATGCCCAACAGACTGAGCCACCCAGGTGCCCCAAGGGTGCTAAGTGTTACTTTAACTTAAGGCCTAAATTAAGTGCTGTATTAAGCAAAGCATACAATGGAAGATCAAGTTCTGAGACTATTAAGTCACTGCTCAGGAATTTAAAAATCTACCTTTGACTTATTCTCACAAAACGAACCAACAGTGTCCAGAAGAAAATTGTGAAAATCTTCATTTTCACAAAGCTGCTCCAACAGAGAAAATCTTGCAACAAATCACTTGTGCCATTATGACATTTTTTTTTTTACATCATAAATGTTTCCTAGAACAACTGTTAATATAACTTAATCTTGATCCAAAAGAAATTAGAGCCAAGAAATACTGAAGTTATAAAGACAATGTTGCCTGGTGGTTAAAATATCAGGAATTAGAACCAGAGAGACAAGAGTCTCCATTCTGGCTCTGGAATTTGTCATTTGTGAGAGGCAGCTTATTCACTCTGGCTTCTATTTGTGTGCCTGTAAATGGATTTCATAATTATACTTACGTCATGGCCTTGTGAGAATTAAATAAAAATAATAAGTATAGTGTATGTGATATTGGTTCTTTTTTAAACAAAAAATTTTGAGAGAGAGAAAGAATGAGTGGGGAAGGGGCAGAGGGAGAGGAAGAGAGAGGATCCCAAGCAAGGTCCGCAGTGTCAGTGCAGAACCCAATGCGGAGCTCAAACTCATGAAACCGTGAGATCATGACCTGAGCAGAAACCAAAAAGTCAGACGTTCATCTGACTGAGCCACCCAGGTGTCACTGAAATTGGTTCTTTAACTTGCACAAAGTACTCTCAATTAAAACAAACAGGACTATTATGAGGACTTTAAGAGACAAAACAAGTGAACATAAGGGAAGGGAACCGAAAGTAATATAAAAACAGGGAGGGGGACAAAACAGAAGAGACTCATAAATATGGAGAACAAACTGAGGGCTGCTGGAGGGGTTGTGGGAGGGGGGATGGGCTCAATGGGTAAGGGGCACTGAGGAATCTACTCCTGAAATCACGGTTGCACTATATGCTAAGTAATTTGGATGTAAATTTTAAAAAATAAAAAACAAACAAACAAACATTGGAAAAAAACCATGACTATTGGTGTTGTTATCTGGTGGTCATTTGAAAATTTATGATTATCTTACTCAAAGACTAAAAACTAGGGGCGCCTGGGTGGCTCAGTCGGTTGGGCGTCCAACTTCGGCTCAGGTCATGATCTGGCGGTCTGTGAGTTCGAGCCCTGCTAGGGCTCTGGGCTGATGGCTCAGAGCCTGGAGCCTGCTTCCGATTCTGTGTCTACAAGACCTTTTTATTACTCCAGGACCGAGAAATCCAAGATTAAGTCTGAGATATGTTTGGCCCTACTGTGCATGGAGAAGCATAGACAGTTTATGAGCTAAGCTACTCACCTACTATGGCAATGGCCAGTATGAGCGAGAGATACATACAAAGGTGTAACATCCAGCCTTTCTTCAATTTGTGAACTGCAAAAACAAATAAATGTGTCTTGTAAAATGTCCAGAGAAACCTAGCCTGAATATTTATTTTCGTTTATCCCTCTTTATGATAATCAATTTAAAAACTCTCATTAAAAGCATCTACATCTTAAAGTAATAAAGGATACAATGACCTTATAAAGGGCAAAGAAGAGAAGTGCCAATGACCGCTGTAGCTGTTCAGATGGGGCATCAGCAGTGGAGAGATCACTTAGACTTGGTGGAAGGAGGGAGGAAATGCAAGGTTATTTCAAAAGGTAGAAATAGTGTGAATGGTGGATGGTAATCAAGAAAGTCCAAGGTTCAACAAGAGGGCTATGATCAGACAAGTGGCTATAAAAGACAACATAAATCAACAAAATCAAAGATAGGGGAGAAAGGACAGTCATAGGATCATAGGACAGTGGAAAAATTAAGATAAATGTTTTTATTGATTCTGTAAGCAGTAGGGAGAAATTTAATGCATTTAAGCAAGGAAATGGCAGGATAAAAGCAGTAATTTGTGGTGAGCAGAATGAATTAGAGAGGCGATTTGGCATTCATGGAAATGTTAAGAGATTAAAACAAGCAGTAATACTTTTACCAGTGATCTTCTCTGACACTTACTTAGCAAATGTAGAAACAATCTGGCAAGAATGTTTTTCACTCACATGCATTTAAATATCAGGAAAAAGGATTTGGAGAGTCAGGAAGATCGTGGCAGAAGTGGGAGAGCCACGGGCTCCTCTCATTTCACAAGCGCAACTAGAAAACTGTCAAATTAGGGGCGCCCGGGTGGCTCAGTCGGTTAAGCGGCCGACTTCGGCTCAGGTCACGATCTCACGGTCCGTGAGTTCGAGCCCCGCGTCGGGCTCTGGGCTGACCGCTCAGAGCCTGGAGCCTGTTTCCGATTCTGTGTCTCCCTCTCTCTCTGACCCTCCCCCGTTCATGCTCTGTCTGTCTCTGTCTCAAAAATAAATAAACGTTAAAAAAAAGTTTAAAAAAGAAAACTGTCAAATTGTCCTACATACCTTAGAAGTTGACCTGAAGACTGACAAAACAAACTCCACAAGTAAAGGGAGAGAAGAGGCCACATTGAAGAAGGTGGGAAGACATGTTTTAAGGGAGAAATAGATGGAGGGTGCTATGGAGGGGAGGGAGTACTGGTCACAGGAAAGGGAGGGAGAGAGAGGGGAGCACATAGGAGAATGCACAAGGAGAACATCTCCCCAAAGACACTGGCTTGGAAAATGAGAGGGGCTGAATTTCATCAGTTCTTGCAACCAGTGGGGCTTAAAGCCTGGGTTTTTAAAGGTCGGGACGCTTGGCGGGCATAGAGCCTTGAGGGCACTGCGCTGCTCCTGGAGACAAGACAGGCAGACAATCTGGAGGAAGACAATGTTGAAACTGTGATTGCAAGAATGCAGGGGCACACAAAGGGGAGATTATTTACACTTCTCAGAACTCATTACTGAGAGTCAACATTCATAGGAACAAAGATGCTGGTGTGTGCCCCTCCCCACGCCCCCAGCCCCTCAGCATAAAGACAGAGCCATCTGCAAGAAACAATGCAATGCCAACATTGTCCGCCTGACTTATTTACATCAAGTCCCACACCCCTGAACTCTGGCAGGACTGCCCTTCCTAGTCATGCTTACATCAGTCCCAGGGCACCGGTCCCCTCCTAGAGAAGATCAGCACAAATGCCTGCCCAGACCACATCTCCTGACCAGAGAGTTCTGCAGGGCCTCCGTTCTGGTGCGGGTGGTGACGGGTCTCATTTCACAGCAGACTAGAGCACACATAGTTAAAACTCACCACATTCAGGCCAGCGACCAAACACTGCCCACAGTAGGGAAGGAGAGCCCCTGCAAAACACAACAGCAGAGCACATGCGGCACAAACCAGGGATCCTCCCTGAAGCATCAGGCCCTGGACGTTACATGACTCCTTCTTCATAAAGCCACTATTTTTAGGAGCAGGAGACACGACCGGCTTTTCGAACACAAAGAAGAAAGCAGAGACTTACACAAAACGCCAAATGAAAGAACAAGGTAAGGCCACTGCCAGACATCTAAGTGAAACAGATACAAGTAACATGCTTGATACAGAATTTAGAGCAACAACTATAACAATATTCAACTGGATTTGAGAAGAAAAAAAAAAAAAAAGGAAGACATCAGTGGGACCCTTGCCACAGAAATCAAAGAGTCAAAAAAGTATCAGAGATGAAGAGTGCAATACGCAAGATTGGACACAGGCTTGATTCAATGAGCAGCAGGCTGGAAGAAGCAGAGGACTGAATTAGTGACCTAGAAGACAAAATAATGGAAAATAATGAAGTTGAACAATAGCGAGAAAGAGAATTATGGAAAATGAGAATAGGCTTAGGGAACTCAGTGACTCCACCAAAAGTAATATCATTTGTATTATAGGAGTCCCAGAGAAGAGAGAACAGATGGCATAAAACTTATTTGAAGAGATAACAGCTAAAAACTTCCTTAATCTGGGGAAGGAAACAGACATCCAGATCTAGGAGGCACAGAGAAATCCCATCAAAATTAACAAAAGCAGGCCAACAACAAAGCCCATTGTAATTAAACTTGCAAAATACAGTGCAAAGAAAAAATCTTAAAAGCACCAAGACAAAAGAAGTCCTTAACTTACAAGGGAAGAACCTTAAGGCTAGATTCAGATCTCTCCAGGACAAACTTGGAAACCAGAAAGGAAGGGCATGATACGTTCCACACGCTGACTAGGAAAAATCTGCAGCCAAGAATACTCTATCCAGCAAGGCTATCATTTGGAGTAGGAGAGATAAGGATTTCCCAGATACACAAAAACTAAAGGAGTTCATGACCACAAACCAGCCCTGCAAGAAATACTAAAGCAGACTCTTTAAATGCTAAGGAGAGGGGCGCCTGGGTGGCGCAGTGGGTTAAGCGTCCGACTTCAGCCAGGTCACGATCTCGCGGTCCGTGAGTTCGAGCCCCGCGTCGGGCTCTGGGCTGATGGCTCAGAGCCTGGAGCCTGTTTCCGATTCTGTGTCTCCCTCTCTCTCTGCCCCTCCCCCGTTCATGCTCTGTCTCTCTCTGTCCCAAAAATAAAATAAACGTTGAAAAAAAAAATAAAATAAATGCAAAGGAGAGACCAAAAGTGACAAAGACAAGAAAGGATCAGAAAAAATCTCTAGAAACAATTACAAAACAAGTAATAAAATGGCAATAAATACATATCTATCAACAATTATTTTGAATGTAAGTAGACTAAATGCTTCCGAAATATATAAAGAACTTATATAACTCAACCTCCCCTCCAAAAAAACCCTAATAATCCACTTTAAAAATGGACAGAAGACATGAATAGACAATTTCCCAAAGAAGACGTCCAGATGGCAAACGGACACATGAAAAGATGCTCAACATCAATGATCCCCAGGGGAATGCAAATCAAAACTGCAATGAGACATCACCTCACTCTGTCAGAACGTGCTAAAATGAATGACACAGGAAACCGCAGGTGTGGGCAAGGATGCAGAGGAAGGGGACCCCTCTTACGGGGTCGGCGGGAATGCAAGCTGGCACAGCCACTCTGGAAAACAGTGGCATAAAAAGAATGAAAGCTATTTATTTATTTATTTTTTATTTTTATTAAAAAACATTTTTTTTTTACATGTATTTATTTTTGAGAGCCAGAGAGAGCCAGAGCACACGTGGGGGCGGGGCGGAGAGAGAAGGGGACACAGAATCGGAAGCAGGCTCCAGGCTCGGAGGTTTCACCCACTGAGCCACCCAGGCACCCCTGGGCTGGGCTTTTCAACAAAAAGATTCATAAGGGAAAAACAAGGTACTGACCCATCACATGGGAGAAGCCAAAACGAAGCGGAAATCCAAGGGGATTTTAGAAAGCCAGCCTACTTAGCATCTTCCACAATGAACAATACTTTTGGAGAGAAGTAACAGCAGAAGCAAAAGCAGGTTTAGTCTTCTTCCAAAGGTGGCGCTCTGTGGGAAGCTAATGGAGTACGGGTTGCTTTCCAGGGGCTGATAAGAATTGGTGTAGTGAAAGGAGAATTTATATCTTTAGGTGGAAAAGGTGGAGTAGGGTGAGTTTCTCCCGTGTTCATTGCTTCCTGATTGCTTTCGGTGCAGAATATTTTTTACGTCGAAGAGACATATTTGGGGATACGCATTCTGGTTTCCTTCAGTTTCATGATCCCAGCAAAAGGGAGAAAGGTGTCTTTTTAAAAAAAAACTGCTTATTTATTTATTTCTGAGAGAAAGAGGGAGAAAGAGCACAAGTGGAGGATGAGCAGCGACAGAGAGAGAAAAGCCCAAGCGGGCTTCCTGCTGCCAGCGGGGGCCGGAAGCGGGGCTCGATCTCACGCACCGTGAGACCACGACCTGAGCCGAATGTAAGAGTTGGTTGCTCAACCCAGGTGCACAGGTGCCCTTTCCACATTTACTTTAATTATTTCTTTTTTCACGTTTCGTTTTGGCATTTTATCTCTCCCCCAAATCTATTGATTCTCTGTTATCTAAGTTGATAAATGCATGGGTATTTCACTTTGTTAGGACTGCCCTAATGAGGCACCACAGACTGGGTGGCTTAAGCAACAGATATTTATTGTGTCTCATTTCTGGAGGCTGGAAGTCTGAAACTAAGGTGTTGGTGGGGTTGGTTCTTTGTGGGGGCTGTAAGGAAAGGATCTGTTCTAGGCTTTTTTTTTTTTTTTTTTTTGGCTTATAGTTATCACTATGTCGATAGGGCATTATCCCTGTATGTGAGTCTATCTCCAAATTTCCCCTTTTATTTTTTATTTTTATTTTTATTTTTTTTTCAACGTTTATTTATTTTTGGGACAGAGAGAGACAGAGCATGAACGGGGGAGGGGCAGAGAGAGAGGGAGACACAGAATCGGAAGCAGGCTCCAGGCTCTGAGCCATCAGCCCAGAGCCCGACGTAGGGCTCGAACTCCCGGACCACGAGATCGTGACCTGGCTGAAGTCGGACGCTTAACCGACTGCGCCACCCAGGCGCCCCCAAATTTCCTCTTTTAATAAGGACATCAGTCATAATGGGTTGGGGTCCACCCCCACTGACTTCATTTTAATTTAATAAAGACTCGATCTCCAAATGAGATCACAGTCTGAGATACTGGGGGTTTGGATGCCAACCTATGAGTTTGTGGGGGGCAGAATTCAACCTGTAACAACTGATGAATCATTTTCAAAATATTTCATTAAATTTTCATATTTATGGTTTTTAAATGTTTATTTATTTGTGAGAGAGAGATAGAGAGAGCAGGGGATGGGGTAGAGAGGGAGGGAGAGAGAGAATCCCAGGCAACTCGGTGCTGTCTGTGTAGAGTCTGACTCTGGGCTTGAACCCACGAACTGTAAGATCATGACCTGAACTGAAATCAAGAGTCAGATGCTTAACTGCCTGAGCCATCCAGGCACCCCCTAATGCCAATTTTAATTTTGTGTTTGGCTCTCTCTTTTTTGTTATTTTTTAACCTTTATTCATGTTTTTGAGAGACAGAGGCAGTGAAAGTAGGGGAAGAACAGAGAGAGAGGGAGACACGGAATCCGAAGCAGGCTCTAGGCTCTGAGTTGTCAGCACAGAGCCCGACGTGGGTCTCAAACTCATGGACCGTGAAACCAGGCACCCCATAATTCTATGTTTGGCTTTCTTTTTTTTTTTTTAATTTTTTTTTTCAACGTTTATTTATTTTTGGGACAGAGAGAGACAGAGCATGAACGGGGGAGGGGCAGAGAGAGAGGGAGACACAGAATCGGAAACAGGTTCCAGGCTCTGAGCCATCAGCCCAGAGCCCGACGCGGGGCTCGAACTCATGGACCGCGATATCGTGACCTGGCTGAAGTCTTGGACGCTTAACCGACTGCGCCACCCAGGCGCCCCTGGCTTTCTTTAACTTATCCTCCATTTCATCTCTCTCTCTCTCTCTCTCTGTGTCTCTCTCTCTCCATCTCTCCTTCTCAGATCCTCCTTCTCTTACTCTCTTGAGTTGGCATTTCTACTTACATTTCATATCGCTCAGCTTTTCTTTTGTATTTTCCATTTTGTTTTCTTTTCTACTGTGTTTTAGACTAATTCATTCTTAATGGCATCAATTCTACTGATCAACTCTACAAAATGTCCTTTATTTCAAATATATTTCCATGCTTAATATTTCCACTTGGTTTTCCTAATCTTGTTGAATGTTTTTATTATGTTTTAATTCTCATAATAACTCTTCGATTTTTCTTCTTGGAATATTCTAGGAGTTATTGCGTTTTAGAGGGGTTACCTTTTCAGGTCCCCAGCTACTTTACATGTTCTCCAGGTGTCAGTGACCTCATATAGTATCATGACCGAAGGCCAATTTTTTTTTAATTTTTTTTTAACGTTATTTATTTTTGAGACAGAGAGAGACAGAGCATGAACAGGGGAGGAGCAGAGAGAGAGGGAGACACAGAATCCGAAACAGGCTCCAGGCTCTGAGCTGTCAGCACAGAGCCCGACGCGGGGCTCGAACTCACGGACCGTGAGATCATGACCTGAGCCGAAGTCGGATGCTCAACCGACCGAGCCACCCAGGCGCCCCTGAAGGCCAATGTTTTAATTTGAGGAGACATCATGACCTTGGAGTGCAAGACTGTGAGTTATAAACACAACAGACTACTGTCAGCAGCCCCTTTCTGTTTCTACCTCACAGAAAAGCTTCTCTGGTCCAGAATTCAACCTTAAAGGCTATGAAAAAAGCAGTACTTGGAGAAGGCCATCTTTTTACATTATAATCCCAATCCATGGGGTTTGTGAGGAGAGGAAATAGAAGAATTAATATAATAAGGTTCCTGGCTAGCTTGCAAGGGTACTATTTTAAAATGCAATCTAGGGGCGCCTGGGTGGCTCAGTCGGTTAAGCGTCCAACTTCGGCTCAGGTCATGATCTCACGGTCCGTGAGTTCGAGCCCCGCGTCGGGCTCTGGGCTGACAGCTCAGAGCCTGGAGCCTGTTTTAGATTCTGTGTCTCCCTCTCTCTCTGACCCTCCCCCGTTCATGCTCTGTCTCTCTCTGTCCCAAAAATAAATAAATAAACATTGAAAAAAAATTAAAAAAAAAAAAAAAGAAGATAATCAGGGATATGAAGGTAGCATGGGAGAGTGCTTAAGATTTCAGTGTATTGCTTCATCCATCTGTGTGTAAGGCCAGATATGCATAAGTGTGTATATATACGCAGAGTTACCTTTTCCTAAGCACTGAATGCTTATCGGGCAATGAACCAGATACTCTTCACGGAAAACCTGACTCATTCCTCATAACAACGTCCGTGAGACAAGATGAATTATCCTTGTTTTATAAATGCAGACACTGATGCTCAGAGAGACTAATGATTTCATCCGAGGTCATTGCAGTACTATAAAAACAATCACTTATTTGTACTTAGTGGTTTCGGTCCTCTGGCTTTTTAATTGTTCTTGTGCCCTATGTCTTTTTGTATTTTTCTGGTTTGATTTTGTTTCCTGTGAATTCATTTCGGGAGACGCGTCGCAATCATTTTAAAATTTTTACGTCTGCAAATTTGCTCAAACATCTGCTAGACTGGGTGAAAAACCTGAATGAAAACCCCTTTATGCACGTGAAGAAGTTGCACTATTCTCTTTACGCAGCTGCTGTCCCTGATGAGAAACTTACCATCCAGAGGAGGATTTTCGGTTTCTTGGGGTTCATCCGGTGTGTGTGTTTTCCTTCTCTTTGAAGGCTTCCAAGATTTCCTCTTTGTATGTGATGTTTTGCAATTCAGTAGCAGTTATCAAATTACCAAAAACATCCTTTTAATCTTTCTGCTCATCACTGTGCATGCTTTTTCCAATTTGAGGAGCATAGGTTTCTTCTCTTATGATACTTTTTCTTCTGCTACTGCTAAAAATAACCCCGTCCCTTTATACTTCACTCTTTCTGGGACTCCTCTGTGTACCACGCCCCTAAACTTTCTACTTATCACTTCCATTTATTGTTGTGCTATTTTTCTTTTTTAATGCTTATTTTTGAGAGAGAGAGAGAGAGAGAGAGAGAGAGAGAGAGAGAGAGAGAGACAAAGTGTGAGCGGGGGAGGGGCAGAGAGAGAGGGAGACACAGAATCTGAACCAAGTTCCAGGCTCTGGGTTGTCAGCACAGTGACCTGAAACTCACTAACCTTGAGATCATGACCTGAGCCGAAGTCGGACGCTTGACCAGCTAAGCCATCCACGTGTCCCACTATTTTTCTTTCTCTCTCTTTTATTAAATTTATTTTGAGAGAGAGGGCGGGTGGGGAATCCCAAGCAGACTCCACAGGGTCAGTGCAGAGCCCAACGCGGAGCTCCAACTCAGGAACCGTGAGACATGACCTGAGCCATGATCAAGTCAATCTGATGATTAACTGACTGAGCCACCCAGGTGCCCCTGTTTTGTTAGTTTTCAATGATATCAAAGGGAATTATTCAGCGTCATAAGGACACAAAATCTATCTGATAAGAAAAATTAGTTATTCTATTAGCAATCCATTCTTGAACAAATTCCTTAGTGGATGAGACAATGGCAATCCGCAGATATCTGCTTCCACCCTTAAAAAAAAATAACTGAGGAAAGTTCGGAGGTAGGGGAAAGACAGAGATTTGGGAAATCAACATAAGGGACTGCTAGAAAGCCCTTTGGAGATCTAAGGCTAGTTTATACATGTGAGCGGTGTGTGTGTGCATGAGTGTGCACGAATGCTAAGAGTGATAAGGCTCAGGGCTTGCATTTGGGAGATACAGCAGCGTAAGGCTACAAAAAAGAAAATATGTTCAAGGCAAGTTTTGGATTTCTGCTTTTGCTTCCTTCCCTCTGGCCTTCGGACAATTATTACATTTTCTGGTGCTCAAGAAATCACCCAGGACTCCCGAGGGTGCGTGATGAGTGCTCAAAAGCCATGCTGAAAAGAAAAGACTGAATTTATTTTATTGTGGTAAAAAACAAAATAAAATTTAGCCTTTGACCTGCTTTTAAGTGAATAATACATTGCATTTGCTAAAGACACTTCTAATTAAAATTGCTCGGAATTGAAACAGACCGCTTTGCAAGATAGAGATGCTATCACTACAAGTATTCTGGCGTAGAAATTTCTGCCAGAAATGTTGTAGCTAGAAATGTCACACGAAGTGAGAAGTTTTATTAAGTGACTACTGAAGTCTCCTCCACTTTTAAGATTACTAGATTTGTTTATTAAGAGACTCGCTGGATAGCTGCTGTCGGAATTCATACCGGTAAACTGCAGAAATGATTTGTTTCTCTTCACTGTCTTTTTCATGAAGTTTTGAAAGGTTTCCTATTCCGATCATGCAATTTGGCAAAAACGGCTCACTCATGTTGTCTAACAGAAACCCTATCAATTGTCGTGAATGGTGGCGTTTTGTTTCATTTCATTGTGCCTCATTGTCATTTGTTAGTTTGCCTGTTTGCATTTCAATCCAGTTAAAATTAGCATAATTTTTAGGCTCAGTCAATCCTTACACTTCAAAAGCCCTTTTCAGCCCTAATAAGTATCTTCAAGCCATCTTCCAGATTTTCTCAACTTTTATCCAGATGATGTTGGGGAAACAATAAAGACACTGGACACTGAACGATTCTGAAAATCCCCCTGACCCAAGCAGAAACATTTAGAAATATCTTCACTCACTTTAGCAAGACATCAGCTACTTCAATCCATCCGTGGTCTGTGCTAGTTGAGAGAGTGAATGCAATCTCCGTTACAGGATTGGGCAAAACTGTGGCAAATAACTTTTCTCTGTTGTAAGAGTACATTTAAAAAAAAACCCTTTTTGGGGCGCCTGGGTGGCGCAGTCGGTTAGGCGTCCAACTTCAGCCAGGTCACGATCTCTGGGTCCGTGAGTTCAAGCCCCGCGTCAGGCTCTGGGCTGATGGCTCAGAGCCTGGAGCCTGTTTCCGATTCTGTGTCTCCCTCTCTCTCTGCCCCTCCCCCGTTCATGCTCCGTCTCTCTCTGTCCCAAAAATAAATAAAAACGTGGAAAAAAATTTAAAATAAATAAAATAAAATAAAAAAACCCCTTTTTATTGGCATATAATGCACACACCATAAAATTCACCCCAAATATTTTCATTCTCACAAGCTTATGCTCACTCTCTTACAGATATAAAACTCCACACATTCTCCCCAATCTTGCATTACTTTACAGAGCTGCTTCCTCTACCTCATAAACTTGAGTAGTTTTCCTCCCTTAGGAAAGAGTTCGGCATTTTTAGACTGTCCTATATTTTGTTTTTTATTGATTTTCCCTTCATTCTCCGTCACCCAAGGAAACTTACTTTGCCTGCATATCCGGTTACCATGCCTTGACTCACGCAGCTCTGGGGTGATCATGGCATCTGTGATTGATCCAGATCAACAGGAGAGAACTAGATTGATCCAGATCAACAGGAGAGAACTAGAAGGCTACCTCATACATCGCTAACAAAGAAAAAGAATCAGCAGGCTTTTATGTCCAACTGTAGTGGAAAAATTGGCAATGCTCATTTGAACCAAGGAGAAGTGGTATGACTAAACTGTCAAACCAGTTCAGACCAGAGATAAAAATAGATTCATTAGGATAAGTGGGTAGTTGACTCATCCATAATAAGCAAAGGAGTGTCATGAAATTGGCAAAATATTTTTGTCCTTAAAGAATAAAAATATCCTATGTGGCATATTGAGTGGAACACATGGAAAATAATATCCATCGCCTTATAGCACTCTATATTTCTTTCTTGGAATTATCTCATTTCTCATCTTTATAGAAAGCCAAATCATTAATAGTTATTACCTACACACACACATTCAGTCTATATGGGTTCAAATGCAGTTATTACTTGTGTGACATTTAGAAAGCTATTTAAACTCTGATGCTCAGTTCTCCCTTCTGTAAAATTGAGAGCAAAATTCTACTTACCTGTAGGAATGTTACAGTGATCAAATGAGGTTATACATGGAGAATGCTTACAATAATCATTGCCTGGCATTATGCCTGGCATTTTTCTTTCTTTTTTTTTTCTTTCCTTCTTTTTTCTTTTTCTTTCTTTCTTTCTTTCTTTCTTTCTTTCTTTCTTTCTTTCTTTCTTTCTTTCTTTCTCTTCCTTCCCCTCTCTTTCCTTTCTTTTCTTTCTCTCTTTCTCTATCATTTATCATCTATTTCTATCTATCTATCTATCCATTGTCTATCTATCCATTATCTATCTATCTATCTATCTATCTATCTATCATCTATTTCTATCTACCCATCTATCCACACACACACACACACACACACACACACACACATTCTGGTACGTGTATCACTTTAAAACCTACTTATGAATTATAGCATATGTATGAACTAAAATAGAACTATATATTCCTCGAAGATTTTGTGTATGAAGCTGTATTATGTTTTTAAAAATTTATACCTTGAAGTCATTCACTGGTTGGAGCACTGATCCACTTACTGGTTAGAGTCAGTATGTTTCTCTGGATTTGTTACATAAATTTGCCCAATTATGACAACCAAAATGTGTGCCTGTCTCAGCTCTCTGTGCAGAGCCATTCCTGTGTTCATTCCTGTAAGACTGAGAAGCTTATCTACAGACCCTAGCAGACATCCCCTCAGTTTTATTTAATCACGCTGGAGGCTTGAATACCTTCAGCATGGTTGGTCCATGCCTTCTGGACTTTTGGAAAGAGCCATTTTTGGCATCATGAAGACCTGATTCTAATCTTGGGTCCAGAATTTGCTAGTTGTTTTGACTACTGGAAAGTTACACGAACTCCCTTCATTGGCTTCCTTTATAGGTCTTGCGGAAACACATACTTTCCTCATTTTGCTTGGAAGTCTATTAAATGAGATGGCATGAAGTATACTGGACACAGAAAGGACATGGTAGACATTCAGTGAACTTGAACAACTTTTCTCCCCTTACATGCTCCCTTTCAACCTTGCACACACGTATATTAAAGCACCTCACATTTTGCTTTGCAATTACTGTTTCTTTTTCTCCTCCAAGCCTGACAGAGGCAATCGAGTAGTTTAACAAAACCTACAAATAATCGAAGCTTTCGTTTGCTCATTTGTTTAAGAAAAATTTGAGAAAATTTCTTCTGAGAATATTTCATCACTCATTGCGTTTGTAAATGTAAAAGGAAAGAAAATATAGACTAAAGTAGTAAGATGTGCACAGATTTATAATGAAAACTAGAATGTTGACTCTCTCCCTCTGCCCCTCAGATTCCTATTTAAATATGATCTGGGATCTAGGGGCACCTGGGTGGGTGGCTCAGTGAGTTAAGCGTCTGACTCTCAGTTTGAGCTCAGGTCACAATCTCACGGTTTCATGGGTTCAAGCCCCATGGTGGGCTCTGTGTTGACAGTCTGCTTGGGATTCTCTCTCCCTCTCTCCTGCCCCTCCCCCCCCACCCTTGCACTGTCTTTCAAAAATAAACTTTAAAAAATACATATGATCTGGGCTCTAAATCCCATAGATTTGTGAAAGATAGATTTCCATGATTTCTTCAAGTCACAAGGGCATCTTCCCTCACATTCTGCGCTCTAAATATTCATGTTTTGCTCACCACGACCCACATCCCAAAGCCCGATTCCTTCCGTGGCTTCAGCGACACCAAATCCGTGTGATACAATTCTTCAGCTCGGTAATCTGAATAAAGATCTAGGAAACCGTGAAAAATTGTACATGGCTCAGTATAAATTCATTTTCAGGAGATTTGGTCTTTGATGGTGATGCAAAATCAGAAACCTTAATTAATCTCTGAACACCTCTCCCGTGGCCTTCTCTCCGAATTCTAAATGCGTTAACATACCACTGGAGGCTGAGTGGAACACCCAATGCTCATTCCATGCTTCATGTCTTATCTCTTGTAGGCAGATGTAGTTGAAGTTCAGAGGAGTAGAGGAATCTTTCACTGCCTTCTCTTTACCCTCCAATCTGTTCCCGGAGGCGTGCTGTTGAATCAGTTATGAACACGACCACCGTTGTACCCAAAGGCTTAGACACCCCAGCTTATGTGGCTTACCAACGTCATGTAAGACCTCAGCGTAGTTTCTTGACTTCTTAAATTACCATTTAAATGAAGAGAAGTCATTGAAAACTTCACCAAGCAACTTAAAACATATGTCTGATAAGAAGAAAAACGTATATACATGAATGTACAATGAATAAAAAAGTTTGCCTTTCATTACTTTATTCGCTGTATTCTGGGGAGCCCTTTGTCTAAGGACAACGGGGTTCTCTGCCACATATATATTTCATTGTGTTATCACAATTGGTACTGTTTATTCTCTTGTGAAGCATGAAGGCACACATTCCACTTCCTTCAATATTGAACCTGGAACAAAATAAGGAGATTATTTACCGAACCTCATGAAAACTAACTGGGCACAGCCTAAAATATGTAACTTTGCTGATTATGTTTCAAAATGTGCAATGTAGAGGTGCCTGGGTGGCTCAGTTGGTTAAGCGTCCAACCTCAGCTCAGGTCACGATCTCATGGTTCATGGGTTCGAGCCCCGTGTCGGGCTCTGTGCTGACAGCCCGGAGCCTGGAGCCTGCTTCCGATTCTGTGTCTCCCTTTCTCTCTGCCCCTCCCCTGCTTGCCCTCTGTATCTCTCTGTTTTCTCGAACAGATTTCCATTCTCAAAAATGAATAAACACTAAAAAGAAAGAAAGAAAGAAAGGAAGAAAGAAAGAAAGAAAGAAAAGAAAAAAAAACAAACCAAAATGTGCAATGCAAAAGGAATAGAGGGATGAAACTAGCTGCTTCTCTCTATTTCAACCTCCAAAGTTCTCCCCAGGATGGGAGGATGGGAAGAAATGAACACCAGGCAACTTTACTGCAATAACAACAAAGAATCCTGGAACTTTATGCTGTTTTATAATGTAGTAAACATGGAAAATCACTTTGTGAAGGGTTAGATTCTTCTTTTTATACACTGAAATAAGAATAAGTAAATAAATATATTCAGCCTTTTAAAGATCACATACAGGGAGAGTGTGACTGATATTTTATTGAATCCCCCTGCACACATTTAAAACACTGATATATCTTCAACGTTTATTTTTGGGACAGAGAGAGACAGAGCATGAACAGGGGAGGGGCAGAGAGAGAGGGAGACACAGAATCGGAAACAGGCTCCAGGCTCTGAGCCATCAGCCCAGAGCCTGACGTGGGGCTCGAACTCACGGACCGCGAGATCGTGACCTGGCTGAGCCACCGAGGCGCCCCAAGAAGTTCAAGAATTTTAAACAAAGGTCTATTATTTAAAAATAGAGCATACATTGGGGCACCTGCATGGCTCAGTCGGTTAAGCGTCCGACTTTGGCTCAGTTCATGATCTCACAGTTCGTGGGTTCGAGCCCCACATCGGGCTCTGTGCTGACAGCTCAGAGCCTGGAGCCTGCTTCGGATTCTGTGTCTCCCTCTCTCTCTGCCCCTCCCTGGCTCGTACTCTATCTCTCTCTGTCTCTCTCTCTCAAAAAGAAATAAACATTAAAAAGATTTTTTTAAATAAAAAAAAAATTAGAGCGTACATTTTCTCTTTCTCACTCATTCCCTTCCATTTCAGGCCACTAGTGTGTGTGGTAAGTGTAAGCTTGAGTATACTTTCTCAGACTCCCCTATCAATGACAGACCCCCAACAAACAAAGGCAAAACCCCAAGAGGAAATAGTCAAGGATCAAACTAGTTTGATTTTTCTCTAGTCTAGGATAAAAACAATACTTGGGGTACACATGTCGTATATATAGTCCAACTTACCTTATAGAAGTAGATGTTGATATTTAATGCCAAACCCCGACTAAAGACTGTATATTTGTCTGAATATGGCATCCATAGATTGACAGCCTTTGGGGACATAATGTGGAGGCAACTATAGGGGTAGCTGATTATAGACTCAGAATCCTTACTATACTTAACACATTCAATAATAAATGCCATGAAGGCTTACCAATTGCTGAATGCATCTCCATTTACCCACATCCAGGGTGTGCTTGCATTGAGTTTTTTCAGTCCAATCCAATAGGCAGAAGTTCCCAGATGGGGCATCAACATTTCCTTTTATGAAATACAGGGTGTTATAATGGATCTCACCTAGTTTTCTCATTCTCATTACCTCTAACGCTATGGTCCTTCTTCGGGCCCATTATCCTCTTGCTAGGGTTATCCCAATAGCCTTGTAGCATGGCACTCTGCTTTTGTATTTGCCACTCATTAGCTCATCACAGCAAAGCAAACGATTCTTTTAAAACTCAAGTCAGATCATGTCTCACTTTTGTTCATAGTTCTGCAATATCTCCCTAATTTTACTTGGAGGAAGACCAAAGTATTTACAATAGCCTCCAAGACCCTAATCATCCACATTCCTCACTCACTCCCTCATGCTAGGCACATTGGCTGTTTTGTTTTGTTTTGTTTTTTCTGGTCCTTGAATATTCCAGGCATACACCTACCTTAAGGTCCATGCTCCAGATGTTTCTTCTTCTTGGGAAGCTTATCCCCCAGATATTCCTCTAACCAACTCTCTTAACTACTTTACAGTTTTGCTCAGTGCCATCATCTCAATGAAATAAGACTATCTTACTTGCAGCCTATCCACCTAGGACACTCATAATATTGCTTATGTATCTATCTATATATCTATGTCTATAGCTATATCTATATATCTATATCATACCATATATCATATCATATCATATCATATCATATTCATATATATAATATCCATAAATCATGTATATGTATGTAAAAATTTACTACCTTCTAAAATACTATGTAATTTAATATATTTATTACAATTATGTTTTATTCCCTGTTGCTTCCTTTGGAATCTAAGCTCCATAAAGGCAAAAGTCTTTGTTTTCTTGACTGATCTATCACACCCTTGAAGTATACTTGTCATATAATAGCTAGTCAATAAATTAAATGAGATTTATATTGTGAAAGAGAAATCTAACCACTTCATTCTTGGAGTTGAATATGGCCAGAGATCCACGATAGGCTATGCAGTTTTCTTGACCCTCTATCCAAGTTTTTGCACGTTCAGATTGAAAGAAGCAATTATTACTGATTTGGTTCCAGTCTTGTGGACATATAGTTTCATCCTCAGAGCATGTATTGTCATTAAGTATCTCTGGCTTTTTAACTAAAATTAACACAATGGTAGAAAAAAAAATGAAGAAAGTATAGGACAAAGGAAGAGTCTCACATTTAGGGTAAAAGATATATTTCAGATTGAGAAAATGTATTTTACTTCCATATTCAATTCAAATGATTTAACTTCAAACCTCAGCTCAAAAAAAGAAAAGATCAAGAACATAGAATGAAAGAAATCGGCATTGAAGAATGAAGGTGTATGTATAGTTTAAGATTAGCAATAATAGACACATAAACATCCAGAAACTAATCTTTAGCCAGTTTCCTCCCATTTTTTATACTACTGGCATTTTCTCTATTCATCCATTTCTTTCCTATTCATCCACTTCCTTTCCACTGTAAATAAACCAATTGTCTATATCCATAGCATCAGAGGGGTGGTTTCCTATTGCTGACTTAGTTGAAACTTGACTGTCTTTCAAGAACAACATTCCCACAGGAGTTGGAGGTGTTCCTTTGTTCTTAAGCACAAAAGAATGCAGGGAAATAAAGATCAGGATTTTACGAGCTTTCTACCATCCACTTTTTATTTTCCAACTTACTGCAACTAGATAGATGAAGTTACTTGTTAAGGTATAGCCCTGAGAAACAGAAGGCTCACCAAAAGGACACCTCTTCACATCTGAAATATATGACGGGTTTATAGTCAGGCCTATGAATGAGAGAATCTTCAAATGGGAAAGAAAACAGCAGTGTAGGACTATTCATATGAGCCCCGGTGTAAAAACCAAGTGGAAAAATCAGGTCACCAAAATTATCTGAAAGTATCAAGCTCAAAATGATGTTAAAGTTTGGTGTTGAAATAAAAAGCTTGTGCAAAACTCAAGTGTTTGGTTCAGAACCTGGGTCACCAGAAAACCAAGTTTTGTCGTTCATTCACTCATTCATTCATTCATTCGACAACTACCAGTTGAGTTTCTATCATGTGGCAGATATTTTTGTAGCTCTAGGAATACGACAGTGTACGTGCAAAAAAGAAAATTCTTGCTTTATGGGACTTGCATGTCTACTGTATTATATAGTTTGTCATAAAATATATCAGAGTGAAGGCGATTAGGATTATTGGTGGAAAGACTTGCAATTTTAACGCAGTAGTCAGGATAGGATTCAACCAGAGGTTAATATTTACTAAAAGTTTGAACCAACTGAGCTAGTGAGGAATATGCACATATAGGGGGAGATTTTCCCAAGCAAAGAGGAAAAAGAAAAAAAAAAAAAAAACAGTACAAAGGACCAAGGTGAAGTGCCTGGCTTGTTAATAAAAGGGTGAAGATGCTTGAAGGTGCCCGGATGGCTCAGTCGGTTGAGCGTCCGGCTTCGGCTCGGGTCACGATCTCGCAGTTTGTGGGTTCGAGCCCCGCATCGGGCTCTGTGCTGACGGCTCAGAGCCTGGAGCCTGCTTTGGTTTCTGTGTCTCCCTTTCTCTGCTCCTCCCCCACTCATGCTCTGTCTCTCTTTCTCCTTCAAAAGTAAAATAAAATAAAATAAAATAAAATAAAATAAAATATTAAAAAAAAAGCAAAAAACCTTGCTCTCTCATCTTAAAGAACCCCTGACTTTTGTTCCCAAGTGGGATGCTATTTTGGATTGTACTCAAGTCTGTGTACCCTGAATTGCAACTCTTTGATTCCACAACAATGCTTTTGCTTGATTATTGCCTCCTGAAAAATTCAGGTTAACAAGTGTATGGTCAGTATATTATCACCTCACCACGTATCAATAGATTAATCATTCATGATATTTAAAAAAATTGTTGTAGTCCGTTGTTGATATTCCGTGTGTATTTTATGCTTCTGGGACATTTGTAATTGGACGGGCCACATTTCAAATGATTGATAGCCACGTGTAGCTAGTGGCCACCGTACTGCTCAGTATGCTTCTACAATATATTTTAAACACATTTTTTAAAAAACAAATCAGATCTCTTTAAAATGCTGCATTGGTTTTTCATTCAGTTGGAGTAATGCCACATTCTTGCAGATGGCCTCCAGGCTCTGTTGGGTCCAGTCACCCAATTACCTTTGTGATCGCATCCCCTGCTACTTACTTGCCTCTTCACTCAGTCGTCTTCAGTTATACAAGCATCCTCACTCTCTCTCTTTTTTTTAAATTTTTTAACTTTTTAATGTTTATTTGTTTTTGAGAAAGAGAGAATGCTAGCTGGGGAGGGCAGAGAGAGAGAGAGAGAGGGAGACACAGAATCCGAAACAGGCTCCAGGCTCTGAGCCATCAGCACAGAGCCCGATGCGGGGCTCGAACCCACAAACTGTGAGATCGTGACCCGAGCCGAAGCCGGACGCTCAACCGACTGAGCCATCCGGGCACCTTCAAGCATCCTCACCCTTTTATTAACAAGCCAGGCACTTCACCTTGGTCCTTTGTACGGTTTTTTTTTTTTCTTTTTCCTCTTTGCTTGGGAAAATCTCCCCTATATGTGCATATTCCTCACTAGCTCAGTTGGTTCAAACTTTTAGTAAATATTAACCTCTGGTTGAATCCTATCCTGACTACTGCGTTAAAATTGCAAGTCTTTCCACCAATAATCCTAACCGCCTTCACTCTGATATATTTTATGACAAACCAGGCGCCCCGAGAGCATATATTGCTTACGAAGAATTTTAATTGGTGCTGGTAGCTAAAAATTAATCTTGGCTAAGCACAGGTGGTTTGTCACTGAACAAAAGTCCATTACTGTAGCACATTGCAGGTGTTCTGGTGGAGTCCTTGGACTATTTGGGGTTTGGCCCAGTTCAGCTGTTCAGGAGGACGTGCATAAGGCCCACCTCCTTAATGACCTCCTGGATGCCTTTTAAAACACCTTGACACAAATGACCCCATATTATTTCAGTTTTCACACTGGGTTAAATACAAAATACAATTAAACCAATTTTCATTTGTTTTTGACTCTCTTAGTGGGGCTTCTAAAATATGTGTCGTCTGTGGTCCCTATCACATTTTCAGTGGATAACTTTGCTCTAAGAGGGAAAGGCTGGGAGAGGGAAGCACATTTAGAAAGGAGGATGCTGGCAAGGTACGAGGTAGTAACAGTAGAAGTGGGGAAAAGGACTCAGATACTAGTTATATTTTGAGAGACCAGGAAGACTTTGCCGATTATTTTGGAGGCTTAGTGGATTGGGAAAAAGAGTCAAACATGGCTATAAGATTTTTGGTTTGACTCTTAAAAACTGAGAACAAACTGAGGGTTGATGGGGGGTGGGAGGGAGGGGAGGGTGGGTGATGGGCATTGAAGAGGGCATCTTTTGGGATGAGCACTGGGTGTTGCATGGAAACCAATTTGACAATAAATTTCATATATTAAAAAATAAAATATAAATAAATAAATAAATAAATAATAAAAAATTTTACTGGAAAAAAAAAAAGATTTTTGGTTTGAAAATTGGAAAGACCAAGTTGCTATTTCCTGAGGTAAGGAAGACCCAGACAGAAGAGGTTATGGGAGAGACACAGACTGAGACTTCGACTTGGGTAATGTATCAGACAGTCAAGTTGGTGGATTGAAATATTTGAAATTCAGTGAAGAAGCCCAGATTGGAGATGTGTATTTGGAGGCGATCAGAATGATAGGACATTTAGAGTTGTAAGCATGGTTCAGTTTGCCCAGGGTGCAAGGGTAGATACAGAGGGGACCTGCTCAGGGACTGAGCCCCAAGGCACCCCAAAGTTAAGAGGTCAGGGAGAGAAGAAAGAATAAGCAAAGTAAAGCTGGAAGAAGCCAGTAAATTAGGTAGAAAGCATACCGTGCGGCAACACAGAAGTTGCCAATGAACTTGAAAGACAAATTCAGTAGACAGAAAAGGAAGTGGAACCTGACCAGAGTACGTTTAACAGAAAATGGGAAGGTAGAATTTAGAAAAAAAATTAGCAAAAAATTCAAGGTGGTTGCTGTAACAGAAGAAAAAAAAAGAAAGAAATTGGTAGCTAAAGAAAGAGTAAGGGCTAATGAATTTTATTTTCTATTTTTTTAAATTTATTTGTATTTTTATTTAAAAAAATTTTTTTAACATTTATTTATTTTTGAGACAGAGAGAGACAGAGCATGAACGGGGGAGGGTCAGAGAGAGAGGGAGACACAGAATTGGAAACAGGCTCCAGGCTCCGAGCGGTCAGCACAGAGCCCGGTGCGGGGCCTGAACTCACGGACCGGACCATGAGATCATGACCCGAGCTGAAGTCGGACGCTTAACCGACTGAGCCACCCAGGCGCCCCTGAATTTTATTTTCAAGGTAAGAGAGATATCACTATTGTGTATTGCTGATGGAGACGTTTCAGTTGAGTGTGAAAAAACTATAATGTAGGAGAGAGGGGAATATTACCCGAGTAATATAACTGATCGGTGAGAGGCTATAGAATCTAGTGTGGGGCATGAATACTCCACCTACAGTACCAGGAATCTAGACAGAGTATATGGGTAGGGATAGAGGTAAAAAAGTAGATGTGGTCATGGGAGTCTTTGGGAGTTTTCTAATAATTGTTACAATTGATGAAGTAAAATGAAAAGCAAAACATAGACTCGAGAGTGAAGATGAAGAAAAAGGCATGAAAGGTCTGGAGAGAAAAGAGAAAGTATACAATAATCATGTATGGGAGAGGGGCACCTGGGTGGCTCAGTCAGTTGGGCGGCCGACTTCGGCTCAGGTCATGATCTCACGGTCCGTGAGGGCTGTGAGTTCAAGCCCCGCGTCGGGCTCTGTGCTGACAGCTCGGAGCCTGGAGCCTGTTTCAGATTCTGTGTCTCCCTCTCTCTGACCCTCCCCCGTTCATGCTCTGTCTCTCTCTGTCTCAAAAATAAATAAATGTTATAAAAAAAAAATAATCATGTATGGGAGAGAGTTAACGCAGTAGCGAAAACGTGATACGACTGTCAGTCCTCACTCCAATTTTTTGAACTCTTATCACAGTTATTCCTGGTGTGATTCTCTAACACTCGTGTTCTTTCTCTCATCAAAGGCACTCTCTCCTAAATACCTACTTGACCTTAAGTTTCAGCGCAAATACCCCTACCTTCATAACGTCTTACCTACCAAGCGCAGATTCATAATCTCCTTTTCTTCCTCTTCACATTGAACATACTTGTATTTAACAATTATTTTACAGTTAGTATCGGCATAGATGCTTGTTTCTTCCATCAAGTATTAATTCCTTTCAGGCCAAAATCCACCCCCCCCCACCACCTTTTCTTCTTTCTTTCTTTCTTTCTTTCTTTCTTTCTTTCTCTTTTTTTTTTTTTTTTCATCTTGGTAACATCATCACCTAGCACCGCGCCTGAAGTTCAATAGATATTAAGACAATGAACATTCTAGAAGGCAAAGCAGATGACTGGGTTTGAAAAACAATCAGATGCTCTGGCAAGGAGAATGCTTTCTGATTCCAACTGTTCAATGCCAGTTGAAGAACAGGCTAGTAGTCACTGGTATCAGACTGAATCAATGATAATACAATGAACATAGTTTTAGCAGAAATTGTTTACTTACATTTTCTAGGAAATTCTAACATTACCCACAGAAGTAAAGCGATGCCTCCACATATACTTGATATGACTAGCATTTTCTTTGTTACTATACCTAAGGAAGATGCATATCATTGTTTATCTTCTAGAGAAAAAGAAACAACAAGCAAACAAACAGAAAACTCGCGTGAGATTTGTCTTTTTCTCTACCTGCTCTAGGTGCTTTACAACCCAGCAACTGGAAAATGGGAGAATGAGAAAGGGTACTAAGAGCTGGACCTTTTCAGCAGCAAAAGTCCCAGCAGTGCTTGGCTTCCACTTTTTGGCGCCATTTCTGACCATTATTTTCCTGACTCAGTGCTCTTGCCCCGGTTCCAGAATAGAAAACCAAACTTCATCCTGGGACTTTTTAATGAATTTCTGCCTCTTCTAAGAAGGAAAAAATCGGGTGCAGAGGGGTGGATCCACCGTTTCTTTGAATCTTTTGTTTTATTAATGATGCCTGCTTTTATTTCAGGGCCAGGTTATGGGCAGTTAAAGAAACACTGCTCGGACTGCAAGCTAGGATCCAGAAGGGAGGGTAGGCTAATCGTGGGAGAGCTCAGTTCCTGTACCCAAGGTCAAGCTCCGTGGCGCCCCTTACCTGGCCTCGTGACCTTCTGCTCCATGGCCTGCATCCCATCAGTACCATCGCTATGCTCAACCCTACTGCCCTCCATCTCCGAGGCTCACGGACAAGGCTCTTCTGTTATGAGGCTGGGGAAGTAACGGCCTGCGGGCAGGCATCAACCGCTACCTTTATCCCAGGGGCCGGGGCTCAACAGCCTGGGATTGGCTGGACCACAGAGACGACTCTGAGAACTCAGTCTCTGATTGGCTCCTTCCCTCCCACCTGCTAACCCCCCAGCTGGGCAGGGGGAGGGCGATTCCCCTCATTTTGGACGGCTTTATGTAGTCACCCTAAAATCTCAAATCTGAGACAATTTTATAACATGTGGACCGACAGCCTGAAACCTAGCCACGAGGTGGCTTGGCTATCCCTCCTACTTTTTTCAAATACTTACCCCCCCCCCCCCCCACCGATTCTTTTCAGTTTTTGAGTTCCAGCTCCCCCTATGGACTGCTTAGGAACAATTGGATAAATTTCAGTGCTTGAATGAAAATTAGTTTCATGTATAGGCAGTCTTCCCTTTCCGCAGTGGAATGGGATGATAAAAAATGACACACAGGCAAAACCCAAGCCATATTACTCTAATAATCAAAGGGGAAATTATGATTGTTCCTCAATTAAAAAAAATTTTTTTTGAAATATTGAAAACTCTGTTACTCTCCCTCAAAAACATACAGGGAGTAAAAAAAACCAATAAAGCTATTTTCTTTTACAACACTGTATTTAAAACATCAGAAACACTGAGGGGCGCCTGGGTGGTTCAGTCAGTTAAGCATCCGACTTTGGCTCAGGTCATGATCTTGTGGTTCGTGGATTCTAGTCCCGCGTCAGGCTCTGTGCTGACAGCTCGGAGCCTGGAGCCTGCTTCAGAGTCTGTGTCTCCCCCTCTCTCTGCCCCTCCCCTGCTCAAACTCTGTCTCTCTCTCCTCTCAAAAATAAATAAACACTAAAAAAAATTTTAAGGGGCGCCTGGGTGGCTCAGTCGGTTGAGCATCCAACATCACTCAGGTCACCATCTCACAGCTCTGTGAGTTTGAACCCCACATCCGGCTCTGTGCTGACGGCTGGGAACCTGGAGCCTGCTTCCCGTTCTGTGTCTCCCTCTTTCTCTGCCCTAACCCACTCGCATTCTGCCTCTGTCTCTCTCAAAAATAAATAAACATTAAACAATTTTTTTAATAAAATCAAAATTTTTTTTTAAAAAACATCAGAAACATTGAGAATTCAAGTCTTTTGTTTTATTTTGTTTTTTAAAAAGCCTAAAAACCTATGAAGAGTACTCTGAAAATAAAACCAGACCACTTTCTTACACTATACACAAAAATAAACTCAAAATGGATTGAGGACATAGTGTAAAACCTAAAATCATAAAACTCCTAAAAGAAAATGTGAACAGTAATCTCTTGGACGTTAGACTTACCAACATGTTTCTGGATATGCCTACTCAGTCAAGAGAAACAAAAGCACGTATAAACTATTGGGACTACATCAAACTAAAAAGCTTTTGCACAGCCCAGGAAACCTTCAACAAAATGCTAAGACAACCTACTGAATGGGAGAAGATAGTTGCAAGTGATATACCTGATAAGGGGCTAATATCCAAAACCTATGAAGAACTCATACAACTTAATACCAAAACCCCCCAAATAATCATATTTTTAAAAGCGGGTAGAGGGTCTGAATAGACATTTTTCCGAAGAAGACATCCGGATGGCCAACAGACACATGAAAAGATGCCCGGTGTCACTAATCACCAAGAAAATGCAAATCGAAACCACAATAAGATATCAGCTTACACCTGTCAGAATGGCTAGTATAAAAAAAAGCAAGAAATAGCAAGTATTGATAAGGACAAGGAGAAAAAGGAACTCTTGTGAACTGTTGGTAAGAATGTAAATTCGTGTTGCTACTGTGGAAAACAGTGTGGAAGGAAGATCCTCAAAATATTAAAAATAGAAATATCATACAGTCCAGTAGTTCCACTGTTGGGCGTTTAAAAAAATTTTTTTAATATTTATTTATTTATTTATTTAGAGACAGAGTGTGAGCCAGGGAGGGGCAGAGAGAGAGGGAGACAGAATCCGAAGCAGGCTCCAAGCTCTGAGCTGTCAGCACGGAGCCCGATGCAGGGCTTGAACCCACAAGTCGTGAGATCATGACCTGAGCCGAAATCAGGGGCTTAACTGACTGAGCCACCCAGGTGCCCCTCCACTGTTGGGTATTTATGCAAAGAAAATGCAAATACTAGGGGCGCCTGGGTGGCGCAGTCGGTTAAGCGTCGGACTTCAGCCAGGTCACGATCTCGCGGTCCGTGAGTTCGAGCCCCGCGTCAGGCTCTGGGCTGATGGCTCGGAGCCTGGAGCCTGTTTCTGATTCTGTGTCTCCCTCTCTCTCTGCCCCTCCCCCGTTCATGCTCTGTCTCTCTCTGTCCCAAAAATAAATAAAAAACGTTGGAAAAAAAAATAAAAAAAAAAAAAGAAAATGCAAATACTAATTTGAAAAGATATGTGCAGTGCTATGTTCACTGTAATTTTATTTACAATAGCCAAGATATGGAATCAACCGAAGGGTCCATAGATAGATGAATGGATAAAGAAGATATAGCATATACACAATAGAATATTCCTCAGCCATAAAATAGAATGAAATTTTGCCATTTGTGACAACATGGATGGACCTAGAGAGTATTATGCTGAGTGACAGAAGTCAGATGGAGAGGAGTGGCTGGGTGGCTCAGCCCGTTAGATACCCAACTTCGGCCCAGGTCATGACCTCATGGTTCATGGGTTCCAGCCCCTCATCGGGCTCTGTGCTGACAGCTCAGAGCCTGGAGCCTACTTCAGACTCTGTGTCTCCCTCTCTCTCTGACCCTCCCCTGCTCGTACTCTGTTGCTCTCTCTCAAAAATAAATAAATAAATAAACACTTAAAGAAGTCAGATGGAGAAAGACAAATACCATATCGTTTTACTTATATGTGGAATCTAAAAAAAAAAAAAAAAAACAAACAAACCACATAAACAAACAAAAAAAGCAGGAATGGACTCATAAATATAGATAATAAAGTGGGATACCAGAGGGGAGGGGAAGGGGGTTGCTGTTGGTGAGGTACAAACTTCTAGTTATGAAATAAATAAGTCACAGGGATGAAAAGTACAGCATAGGGAATGTGGTCAATAATATTCTAATGATATGGTGACAGATGATAATTACACGTGTCGTGGTGAGCACTGGATAATTTATAGAATTGTCAAATCCCTCTATTGTATACGTGAAACTAATACAATATTGTATGCCCACTATACCTCAATACACTTTTTTAAATTAAAAAAACAAAATTAAAAAAAAAGTTTTGCATTAAAACAAAAGTTGAACAGTCTTGCCTTCTTGCTGTGTGACCGATAACATGGTCCAAGCATCTTTTCTATGCTTTCTTAAACTTTGATACTTCTAAGTATGGGCTTTCCACGTTTCATTTTTTTTTTTTTTTTTTTTTGCATCTGGAACAAAATTCCTCTGGCTGCATGTCTAGAGTCTCTCCAAAAGTGGAGGTATTAATATGCTCATGATCAACTATTTCCTTTTACTCGACTTTCTGTTTTCGACTTGACTTTGGCTTTCATTCAGCACTATCACTTTTTGTTTCTTGGCTACATTTGAATGATTTTTGACCAGTTCCCTCTTTTGCTTATTTATTTTTGTAAGATATCACATGAGTTTATCATTATGAGATGAAGCGGTAACGTGACATGACGCTTAATTGTCTAGGTGCTAACTAAAGACAGATGCACATTAATTAGTCATTGACCGACTTACAAGGACATTACATGATTGGTCATTGATCACCATGCATATCTACTTTATACATCGTGATTCGCAGGCTGAAAGACGAGCAGTGAAGTTTGTACTTTATACAATTAGACTAAATATACCATGCATATATTATAAATATGCATAACTATACTGAAAAACTAAAATTTGAAACATGTAGCTAGAACTTGGTGTTATTTAACTCAACCATGATAGATGAATTTTGTGCCTATCAGACCGTAAAAAGTAATGTACAATCACCCCTAACACATACATACATTCTCTTATAAAGCTACATATAAAAATAAAAATATATATACATACACACCCACATTATATATATATGTATATATACATATATATATACATATATATATATACACACACACACACATTATGCACATATATACTTTATACCTATGTTATGGACTAAATGTGTACTTACAAAATTCATATGGTGAAACCCTACCCCCTCAATGTGATGGTATTAGGAGATGAGGCTTCTGAGAGGTAATTGGGTTTAGATGAGATAATGGGGGTAGAGTTCCCATAATGGAGTGTGTGTGTGTGTGTGTGTGTGTGTGTGTGCGCGCGCGCGTGCGCATGTGTATTTCCTATCTATGCTTATTTTTGTCTACTTATCTGATGATTAGGGCACATTAAAGGTGCATTACAACAATGTATGCACTATGGTAAGTATTGGTGGGGGTATAAAATGGTGCAGCTACTAGGGAAAACAATAGGGTGGTGCCTCAAAACATTAAACATTGAATTATTATCTGAATCAGCAATTCTATTTCTGGCTATATACTCTCAAAGAATTAAAAGCAGGATTTTGAAGAGATATTTGTAAACCCCATGTTCATAATAGCACTATTCCCAATGGCCACGATGTGAAAGCATCCCAAGGACCCATCGATGGATGAATGAATGAAATGTGATATATACCTACCATGGGATAGTCCCCAGCTTCGAAAAAGCAGAAGATTCTGACAACGTAGATGAAACTTGGGGACGTAATGCTAAGTGAAATAAGCCAGCCACAGAAAAAAACAAACACTGTGTGATTCCACTTGTATATGGTGTGTAGAGTAGTTTAATTCATAGAGACCAAAGTAGAATGGTCGTTGCCAGGGACTGAGGGGGCGGGGAGGAGGAAGTGCAAAGTTGTTAGCGTTTAAGGCGTTTAAGGTTTCTGTTTTGCAACATGAAAAAGGTTCTGCAGACTGGTTGCACAATGGTGTGAATGCTCTTACCAGTACTAAACTACATGTTTCAAAACAGTTAAGATGGGAAATTTTCTATTATGTGTATTTGGCCACAAATATGTTTAGAATGGTACCGAAGAGGACTGTAGGCAGTAAAACCCTCATAAATGAGAATCCATAAAACTCCAAAAGGTGAGGCAGAAAAATCTCTGACAGGAAGTAAGCAGCAGGTGGATACGGTGATTTCTGAAAAACCCACGGAATCACTCAGGAAGGTAGCTCTGAGCAGCACACATCTGTGCTTCTTCAACTTTCTCTTCCACCATGTGAGGTTGGAAACACACAGCCCATCCCATCTCCCGTGGGCTACCAGGTCTGAAGTGGTATAGGCTGGAGGAAGACTGCACTTAAAAAAAATTAATGTTTATTTATTTTTGAGAGACAGAGTGTGAGCGGGAGAGGGGTAGAGAGAGATGGAGACAGAAAATCCAAAGGATCTGTCAGCACAGAGCCCGCTGTGGGGCTCGAACCCACGAACTGTGAGATCACGACCTGAACTGAAGTTGGATGCTTGGCCGACGGAGCCACCCACGCAGAGGAGAATAGTGTTTTTAACATGAGGTTTACATTTAGGTTTGAATAGAAGAGTTTGGAGTTTGGAGATTCTGCTGGACATAATAATTTCTGAAATGAGACTCTTAATGATTTCTGAAAAGAACCACGAAAGCTACGAGACTGACCCCAAACTGTTCAGGTGCGGGGGGAGAAAAGTCTCCGAGAGTTTTATGCAGTGAAAGACTGAAGTTCATTTCTGTGCACACACGCAGAGCTACAGTCCTCACAAAACACCAGATTCATCTGTTTTCCTAGCCTCTGATCCCTGTCTGTACATTCTTCCCATTTTCATGAACGTAGCTGAAGGTTGCAGGTTTACGGTTCCTCCTTGACGATAAACTTGGCGATCAGTTCCTGGTAGGCGGGAGCGAAGGCCGACAGACCCGTAAGAAAACATCCCAGCCGTACAAATTACGTTTGAAATGCACACAGTGTTTTCCTGGAATCTCATGGCTGAGTTTTTCTTCTGTTTAGTTCATTAACTCTCCCTTAAGGAAGTGTTTTCAGATTTTTCAGAACGTACCGCATCCTCTAAACCTTTTGTCCTCATTTTGCTCATGTTTACAGTCCTGGGTGTTGAGCGGAGCTACTTTCCAATGAGCATTTCAACGTTTCGGATACCAAGTAGAAAGGAGAAAGTAATTATATTACTCAGGGCAACATTTCGCGAAATGTGAAATCCACCTGCTTTGGGGCGCGGGAACCAAGAAGACGGTGTTGCAACAGGTGCTAGGGTGAAATTGGCAAAGAGAGTGTTTCCAGGCAACGAGCTTGACCAGTGTCTCCTGAGTAATGATCCGAATACGGTCTAGGCTTCAGCCTGTTGCCTGGCAAGATTCCCTTGGCCAGTCTCCTCTCCAGCAAATTCTGCGCTGCAGTTGTGGAGTGCTTGTCCCCCACCAGGTCCCCAGTTGTCTTGAGACGTAAGCGAAGGTAGAGATGTTCACTATCGGATAAAGCTCTCTGGTACAGAAGTATGCAAGGTTCGATTTTGCGCTATTTTATTCCACTTGTTGTGACAGGCTGGGTTTAGAGGTTCATGCTACATAGTTTCTTTTCCTGGAAAACTGACTGGGCAGACACCTCAGTGGCTGTGGGGCTCCCTCATTCAGGAAGCTTTCTGTGACTTGTGAAGGGCAGAGCCTAAAGTAGCAAGAAGCCATTCCATTAAAACAAAACAAACCAAAACAAAACAAAGCACAGTGATTTCTGGATGCCTTTCAGTGACTCGGCAACTATTAATTGGACACCTAGGTATTTGGTAAATACCATGAAAAAACACGGGCTCGGGTATTGGATAGGTCGACTGATAAGTGTGTGCAGGGGTGTAGGGAGAACATACCGTAGGGCGAGTGGTCAGGATAAACCTTCCTTCTCACTGAAAGAATGTTTACAACCTCTACATGCCTGTCTCCATTTTTCTAGCCATCCCGCTTACGGAGGGGTGCCCAGACGTAGCAAATTAAAATATAGAATTCCCGATCAAATTTGAATTTCAGATCAACAACAAATAGGACAAACACAACAAATGAAAACACTGCACGCGACATAAATAAACCATTTCGGGGCTGAATTTCAGATTGCACTAGAGGTCTTGCCTTTTTTCGGGCATCCCTATTCAGGGCGCAACGATTTTTCTTATCTTTGAAATGGGTCGGTGCTCCAGGGCTTGGTGTGGGGTTTTTCTTGATTCCCTTCTTACAGCTCTCTGGGAACCCTCACATCGGGACACAACCCAGCGACTGAGGATAGGCGAGGACTATGCAAGAAAGATGCCCTGCTGCCCCTTCAAAGGTGGAAAGGGCGCAAGAAAGGGACAATGGAAAAAGGCAACAGGAGACCCGAAGAAGCTGGCGCAGGCTGTGTTTTCTGGAAGGTGAGAGAAACACTGAAGAAACGGGAAGTGAGACAGATTGGGTGTCAAACGAGCAGCCACTGTCAGTAACTAGAGCCTAGAGCGTCATTTAGCAGAGTAAGTCTAGAAGCGGGTGTGAATACTATCAGGATTCTTTCCAGTTCCCGCCCCCTCCCGGGAGTATAGAGACATTTGTCTCAGTTTGAGCTGCACCTAGTCCACTTGTGGCCTGAGAGGGACGCTTTTGTTCCGCAGGGGAGACACTTCCAGATGGGACTTCACGTCTTTTGTACGATGACTGGCTGTTCACCTCCCCCCAACCTTTCAACATAAAGGAAACTGTCTAATGTTGCCCGAACCGTCCTCAAAGTTCCAGCATCTGGTGAGGTCTGTAAAGTGCCTGCACGTGGGTATGACATACCCTGGTGTCTTGAGGCAATCATAGAAACCCACACTCTTAAGCAACTTGTTAAAAACTTTAGCTTCATTCTTTACATCAGCTTAGACGAGTTGAGTGTTTGCCCCAAGTAAGTAAGCCCTGCCTCTTACAAGTTTAGCTTAGCTGTCCGCCCTTGACCTCAGGTCTCCGAGGGGTTTCAGGGAAGTTATGCATTTTGCAGATCATCCAGAGGGACGCTGTTGTAACAGCAGGAGTGACGCCCTTTCCAGCTTTCTACACACTAAGTGAAACTGAGTCTTCCCCTCCAGGGGCTGGCTGCCAGTCCCAGTGATCCAGCCTCGCAGCCTTTCCAGCTTGAAATGTTTGCTCAGCTGCGGTGGAATAAACGTCAGCCACCCTTTAGAGTCAGGACAAGAAGGAGGGGAAAGCATTCCCTCCTCCAATACGGATTTGCTTCCGTTTTAGCTTCCGGGAATCTGCAGAGTTAACCGGCTAAGGTCGAGTGATTAAGACAGTCCGTGTGGGTGGCGGGAGGAATCACGACACCTCTTCCAGTTACAGACGTAAGGAGTGAGCTGGCGGTTTCTGTGGTGAACATACTGAGGCAGCAGCGTCAGAGACGTCTTGACCACGATGTCATAACATCGTGACCAAATTTCTTAGCTAATTTCATTGGCTCCCGCAGCGGGGCTGAGGATTCCCCAGCCTTGCACCTGTAACAACCGCGCACAGCGTCAGAAATCTCCCACCTGGAGGCTGACACGTCCAGACCTGCCGGACTCCTGTGCATGACCCTATAGTGTAACAGGTGACAGGGAAGTACGGTCACCGCTAATGCTTCTGCATCTGTGATACTGTCCCTAGTATGGGTCGTTTCGGAAAAAAAAAAAAAGACGGAGTAGATGCATTGCTTGACCACTTATACACGTATACATGTATTCAGTAGGTTTTACACAGTGAGCAACCAGGAGATCTCAGGTTCTGGCCATAGAACCATGGCCGGTATCACATGATCACTATAAAGGTTGAACAAAATTTATAAAAAGAACCAACAAGACAGAACTTGAGGGACTCGAACCGATCAAGGCTTACTGCTTCCATTGTACCTGCCTGCCAGGAATACAGGAAACAAAACCCGCCTTTTAATAAAAAAAATATTCATAATCTCTGCTGGTTTTGCATACGATATCGGGCATTTAATAAAAAAAATATGAGGCATCCTAAAAAAGAAAAAAGAAAAAGCTAACTGGCAAAACACCAATTGACAAGCCAAATTGAGAAAAAAATGAGCTTCTCGTTGGGATGAGCACAGGGTGTTGTATGTAAGCCAATCTGACAATAAATTATATTAATAAAAAGAAAAATGAGTTGCGAATGCTTTCAGATAGTGATGATATTGGGCAGGAAATTTAAAACAAAAATGGTTAGTGTGTTTAAGTGAAGAGAAAAAAAATATAAAGAAAGTCAACGCATGGAAATAATTCAAGAGTCGAATGAAAACCCTAGAATAGAAATAAATAATAACTGAAATTACGAAGAATTTGATTGAGGATTAAGTGAGGGCAAGATGGAATCCAAAAAAGAAAAGTGTTTAAAGAGAAAGGAGCAGCCATTGGCTTCAAATACTTCTAAGAAAGGAAAGTTAAGGAACTGCGATGGCTTCTTATCTGTGATACTCTTTCCTAGGAAATGTTGTGCCAGATAAACTTCTTACCTGTAAGTTAAGATGATATATGAGAAATACTCGATGGATGTAGTGAAAGTACGATCTTAACTATGAGATCCATTTTGCTGTTTGGTTAAATGAAAGAGAAGAATTCAGATTGGACTGGATTGATGAGACTCTAGCTAAAGGGAGGGTGTGTGTGGGTGTGCGCGTGCGTGCGTGTGCGGGATATTTGAGGAACGAGAGAAAATTGAGTTTAAAAAAAAAAACTGGAACACTGATGCAGACCCAGATTTGTCTTTCTTCTAGTCAAAGCATCAGACAGCCCCATTAGTCATGGCTTTACAGATCAATTTCTTAATCTCCATGGCATTTCTTACAACATGCCTCCTGACAAAGAAATTAATTTCAAGGCAAAGGAAGGGAGCCGTGAATAACAACTCGCTGGACTTAATGGATGGCCCACTTCTTCAGAACAGGTAGCTTGGTAGAACAGAGAAATGACTGGAATGCTTTTGACGACTTAAGAACCTGGGAGATGGTCGTGTGGGGGTTTGGAGCGCCCCCTTATAACCTATTGTACATGCTTGGAAACACCTGTCGGAATATGGTCAACGCCCTATATTCACAGCGTGTTGTCTGGGAACTGATTTGGAAGCAGAAGTAGCTGCTCTATGTATGATACGTGAGAGCTCACGAGACGAATTTTTGCTGCGGGTTCCCCAGACTAGGGTTTGGAGTGTTTGGTGTGTGTAGAAGGAGCACAATCACGGTTCTGTTAAGTTGGAAATTGAGGCAGGTCACTATTGGCGACAGTGTTTCCCACGCCCCTAAAGCAACAGTTAATATTGTTCACAGTGACAGATTCAAATAGTAAATACAAGTAAAGGGACCATTTGCGAGATGTGGATAGGCTCAAGGGAAAATAATAATAATAATTTTATATATTCCATAATAATTATATTTATATATTATATAATACATAAATATTATTGTTGTTATTATTATATTCTTTTGAGCCTACCCACATCTTACAAATTGTCCTTTCATTTTCTTCCCTTCAAACTCCCCTTTTAATGCACATACTTGCGTTTTGTCTTTGGATCCTGACTGTGGGTCTCCTTTTTGAACCTGAGTATGGCACTCTCACTATGGTCTCTCAACTCCTCAATTATGCAACTGAAAACATCAGATTCATTAATAAGAATGAGGAAAGAACTTACTCAGAAACAGTCATGCCCCGACTTCCACCTTCACTTTCTACGCTTGATCAGTAAATGAATGGACCCCTGCCTCCTAGGAAGACTGCATCAACCTTAGGAGATCCTGACCTGCATGACCCCGGAGACTCATTTACATCTCCTTTTTAGTAGGCTTTAGCTGAGAGCTGGCTCACAAAAGAATGAGCCAGTCTGTGGAGAGACAGCAAGACGGACTTCGGTTTTCCCGGACTACAAAGCAATTTCTGGGGCCTCTGATATACCCACCTTGGCCGTTAGCATGTGTACCCCGTGGTGTGGTTCCTGGGCCCCAGATCCCTTAATCTATTTCTTGCCACTAGAGAAACTAGATGTCCCCTCGCTCCTCTTAGGCTAACCTATTCCTATGTAACAGAGTTACAGAGTGGGGCTTGTCCTCTGTGTCTCCCTGGGGGTGCTCTGGGTTTGTGCGGTCTCCCAAAAAGGCAAATCCTATCAGGACCTAGGCCCGGACCCACAGAGAACGTCTGTGCCAGGCCATTGTTGTAGAACAACGAGTGTTGGAGGACTGTGTCCTTTTGTTATTTCTTTGCTGGAAGGTTGTTCTCCAATAAATTCTGTATATCTGCACCTGTGTTGCTGGTGACCCGTGCCCCCTTGCATGACACTGATCATATCCAACACAATTTTGAAAGCCACTTTTGGTAGTTGGTAGATATTGAGAAATGAGAAAAAGGAAGAGATAAGAAAAAAAAAATACTTTCAGTCTTGCAACTGTGTCTGTATCTGTCTAAGGCCTCTCATAGGCTGCAGCTCATCTGTAGACTCCCAGGATTGGTACAGCGAAAAGAGAAGTGTAAGCTTCTAAGCGTAAGTTTTGGTTTACACACAGAAGTTCAAAGCCACAATTCCTGTGTAACATTCAACTCCGTTAGTTCACTTTCATCTTTTTAAAAGAGTAATAATTTGGGGGGGGGATTCCTTTTCATAGCCTCGATGTCTGAAGAGGTTACTTACGCAGACCTCAATTTTCAGGACTCCGGTAGAAAGAAAAGTATCCAGGAGTTTGGCACAGTTGGAATCAAAGGTAAGACGCTGAGCTTGGGAGGTGTTGCAGGTTGATAGGAGTGGAAGGGTAGAAGGCCTTAGGTATTAGTGAATTGACCATGATCCTTCAGTGTGAATTTATTTATTTTTTTTAATGTTTATTTATTTATTTTGCGAGAGAGAGAGTGAAAGAGAGAGAGAGAGAGAGCATAAACGGGGCAGGGGCAGGGAGAGAGAGGGAGAGATTAATCCCAAGCAAGCTCTGCTCTGTCAGCACAGAGCCCACGTTGGGGCTCGAACCTACGAACTGTGAGATCATGACCTGAGCAGAGATCAAGAGTCAGACGCTTGACCGACTGAGCCGCCCAGGTGCCCCTCCATGAAATTTTAAATTAAGCCTCTCATTTTGACCAAAGCTACTAATGTACAAAATGATTATAAAGGGTTTTTCTTTTTAAAATTTTTTTTCAACGTTTATTTATTTTTGGGACAGAGAGACAGAGCATGAACGGGGGAGGGGCAGAGAGAGAGGGAGACACAGAATCGGAAACAGGCTCCAGGCTCCGAGCCATCAGCCCAGAGCCTGAAGCGGGGCTCGAACTCATGGACAGTGAGATCGTGACCTGGCTGAAGTCGGACGCTTAACCGACTGCGCCACCCAGGCGCCCCTAAAGGGTTTTTCTTAAAGGTGCTAATTAGTACATCAAACCCTCCATCTTCTGCGAATTTTCTGTGTTTTAACATCACACTCAAGATGATTGGGATAGACTCATATTTTGATTTTACTGGATGGTGAAATATTTTTTTTTTCCTCAGTGAAATGAAGTCTTAGAACAAGAAGCACATGTTGCCCAGGAGAGCCATGGTCGTGCATATTCTTCTTTTTGCTAAGAAAACGCTAGTCACAAATACAATAAGAAAACTGGCTCTCATTCCCCCCCGGCCCATGTGACAAGCACTATCCTATTTGTCTTATGACATAATCCTGGGCATCGCCGTTTTTCAGCAGAGAAACAAGGGTTCAGTGAGGACAGGGTGTGCTTGAGTGTCACATGTATGTCTGGGGATTGGGGAAGCCTCTCTACTTTATTGACCTGCCGGAATTATGGAGGAGAGGGTTCGGAACTGATCAGAGGTGAATAACTCATTTGACCCTTTGAAGCTCTGTGCTCTCATCTATAAAATAGGATAACAAGGGGCGCCTGGGTGGCGCAGTCGGTTAAGCGTCCGACTTCAGCCAGGTCATGATCTCGCGGTCCGTGAGTTCGAGCCCCGCGTCGGGCTCTGGGCTGATGGCTCAGAGCCTGGAGCCTGTTTCCGATTCTCTGTCTCCCTCTCTCTCTGCCCCTCCCCCGTTCATGCTCTGTCTCTCTCTGTCCTAAAAAATAAATAAACGTTGAAAAAAAAATTTTAAAATAGGATAACAATACCTGCTTAATTATGAGCTTGCAGCCATAATTTAGTGTATGCTAATTGTGCCCTTTTGAAAAAGACTAACATGTTTAATGATTATTTTGTGAGGTTTCAATGAAAGATAGATAAATAAAGATGGGAAATACACCAATAAAAGGTTTTCTTTTTTTAATGTTCATTTCTTTTTGAGAGAGAGAAGCGGGGGAGGGACAGAGAGGGAGAGAGAGAGAAAGAATCCCAAGCAGGCTCCACACTGCCGGTACAGAGCCTGACAAGGGGCTTGAACCCACAAACTGCGAGTTCATGACCTGAGCCCCAACCAAGAGTCAGAAGCTTAGTCAACTGAGCCACCCAACTGCCGGTAAAATGTTTTCTTCTTGGCCACGATTTCATTCATCATTTTTTGCTTATTCATTTAACCTAGTACATATTTCTTTAATATTTAAAGTTGACCACACTTGTTTTTTTTTTAATGTTTTTTCATGTTTACTTATTTCTGAGAGAGAGAGAGAGAGAGAGAGAGGCAGACTGCAAGCAGGAGGGGGGCAGAGAGAGAGGGAGACACAGAATCCGAAGCAGGCTCCAGGCTCTGAGCTGTCGGCACAGAACCCGATGCGGGGCTCGAACCCACAAACTGTGAGATCGTGACCTGAGCCAAAGTCGATCGCTTAATGGACTGAGCCACCCAGGTGCCCCAAGTTAACCATATTTTCAGTTCCAGGTGCCAAAAATGAAAATGAGAGGCTCTCAAAAAGAATGACAACAATAAATAAGGTCAAGAAGATTTTTCGGAAAGGCGTATTAAAAGGAATTTAACTTCTGTTACTTTTAACTGCTCCAATTTGACCATTACCATCTGAGAAATCAAATTTTGTTCAGAGAAGGATGTTAAGCAGTCCTCTGTAGCAATATGTAATTACATAGGAGTGCATGAACTTCAGACTGAAAGGTGAGGAAGTTTTCTTTAACATTAAACTATAATGGTAGATAAAGAGTGAGATAATAGTGTTTAGATCTACAAATTCGAATTTTGTGAATGAACGTGTTATCACACTGTTAGACATATTATTCATAAAATCAGATTATATCACATCTCATTAGCTTACTGTTAGGTCTATTCATTCTTTGAATGATGAGATAATAGCTCAGGGAATATTATGGTTGAATGGGGATAGAGCTCTTTTTCATAAATCTTTACTTAATTTAGTTTCCCTAGTATGGGTTACATTTTGGATTAAATTTTCTCATTTTATATATGGCATTTAAGAAGTGACTGCTTTGGGGGCGCCTGAGTGGCTCAGTTGGTTAAGCGTCTGACTTGGACTCAGGTTATTATCTCACCGTTCGTGTGTTCCAGCCCCACGTCGGGCTCTGTGCTGACAGCTCGGAGCCTGGAGCCTGCTTAGGATCCTGTGTCTCCCTCTCTCTCTGCCCAATCCCCGCTCGTGCTCTGTCTCTTTCTCTCTCTCTCAAAAATAAATAAACATGAAAAAAATTTTTTTTAATTTAAAAAGAAGTGACTGCTTTGGTTGAACTGTTCAGCAGAACTTAATAGTTTGATACTTGATTTCAATGTGATTTTATAGCCATATGATGCAGTTAATGTTTCCAGAATCTAACTCATCATTTAGAAAAGGAAAAAACAATGTTTACTGGAGGCTACAAAATACTCATATACATACACACACCACAATTCTGGTATGTTAAGCCTAATTATTAGAGAAAAGAAAAGAGAAAGAAAAGAAAAGAGAAAGAAAAGAAAAGAGAAAGAAAAGAAAGAAAGGGAGGGTGAGAGAGGAAGGGGGGAGAGGGAGAAAGGAAAGGAAAGGAAAGGGGAGGAAAAGTGTGTGTGTGTGTGTGTGTGTGTGTGTCTGAAAGACAGAAACAGAGAGAAAAAAGAGAGACAGAGAAAACTTTAAAAAATGTCATTTGGGGGGCGCCTGGGTGGCGCAGTCGGTTAAGCGTCCGACTTCAGCCAGGTCACGATCTCGCGGTCCGTGAGTTCGAGCCCCGCGTCGGGCTCTGGGCTGATGGCTCAGAGCCTGGAGCCTGTTTCCGATTCTGTGTCTCCCTCTCTCTCTGCCCCTCCCCCGTTCATGCTCTGTCTCTCTCTGTCCCAAAAATAAATAAACGTTGAAAAAAAAATTTTAAAAAAATGTCATTTGGGGAGCGCCTGGGTGACTTGGTTGGTTAAGTGTCCGACTTTGGCTCAGGTCATGATCTCAGGGTCCGTGAGTTCGAGCCCCGTGTCAGGCTCTGTGCTGACAGCTCAGAGCCTGGAGCCTGTTTCAGATTCTGTGCCTCCCTCTCTCTGACCCTCCCGCATTCATGCTCTGTCTCTCTCTGTCTCAAAAATAAACATTAAAAAAAAATTAAAAAAAAAAAAAAAAAACCCAGGCACCCGAGCCCTAGGAATGTGCTGCGCATTTTTTTTTTTTTTTTGTTACTTCACTATACTGCCTCTAAGTGTGTATGTTTCTTATCTACCACCTCTGTCAAGGAAAAAACGTCTTGGAAACATTTCATAAATTCGGCCTATAGATTCTAACTTCAAAATGTATTCTTAATGGATTCGTGGGCCATCACATTCTCTATTCCTAGTAAAACAAACTACTATCCTCTCTCAAATGGCATGCTACAATAGTTTTCTTGCTGTTCTCCCTGCTTCCAACACTGAGCCCTATGATGAATTTGTTGTCCAGAGGCAGTAACAGTGATCTTTCCAAAAAAACAAAACAAACAAACAAGCAAAACACAACTCAATTATTTTCCTGTCTTCATTAAACCTTTCCTGTTGAACAGAACTTTTGACTAATTGAATACATAAATAGACGAGAACATAATTCTTACGAAGATAGCACTTGAAGTCATATTTTTCACCTTAAATAAGATCTTGACGATATAGTTCTTTCACCGTTAACTATTGTTCAAAGTCTAAAAATCTGTTTTACATTATACTTTCAATTCTCTCTAAACTTCACAATGTTACAGCAGCAACTAAGAGATGTGGGACATAACACAGATCAGAAATATAATGAGCTTATCATGTTATTCCTGAATTATATTTTTGGAAACACGTAGTATCCATGTATATACCAATGATGATAATTTAAATCAGGTAGTGATTTAAAAATGAATAATTTATAATATAAAGTTTGCAATTCTTGTTTTTTTTTTTTTTTAAATAGGGAAACGATCTATTTGAGGGTTTCTGTGTTTAGCAAAAGAGAAACATCCAACAGAAGTTTGTTGCTAATAATATGAAGAAATTCGGATGTAGAAATGATATCGATCTGGCCTACGGTTTGGCTGAAGGGAGGACACACGGAGACATTACAAGAGACAGTCTATCAATTATTATCAATTCCACAGCCAAATTCTCAGGATCTGGGGAGGAAGAACCTAAATAACAAATGATTTTCTTTGACCATCACAATCATCTACTCAAGACAGGATTGCTCTGATTGACCTCTCTATTAGTCACCAGCTCCCCCTTTCCCCCACATTTGTACAGAAAAGATACATTATATATTATACATTGGTTTTCTCAAGTCTCCTTTTTAAATCCCATCTTTGCCTCCTTGTGTCTTGGATCAGCCTACCCATTAACGGCCTCTCCTGTGAGAACGAGTTTGCGTGCAAAACAATTAGCAACATGTTTTTTACTTATTCTTTGAAAAGCTATTTTTAAATGGCCTGGAGTTTTTACTCACTCCAGAGGCAGAAAGAAATAAAGGCAAAATGAATGAATGAATGAATGAATGAATGAATTATTCAAATGAAGATACATACCATTTCCGGCCTGTTTCCTCATTTTGCTTTCCACAGCACCTGCTGCTACTTCCCATGTGTGGCATCAGAGAGCCTTGGCTCTGATTCTCCTATGCCTTCTGCTGCTGATTGGACTAGGAATCTTAGGAAGCGTATGTACGTATTACCTATGTTTTGACGGAAAGGGAAAGACACTTAGAATTCTATGAGTTTCACAAGACAGCATACTCTTGATTTGAGGCTTTGGGATGATTGTAGGTGAGATACCCACAAAAGGTATTGACAGCTAGGTACTTAAATACGGTAGTCTGTTTCCCTCACTCCCGTGAAGTGACTCCTTCCCTCCATCGCCCATGGGCATAATACTAGTTCAGCAGAAAGGAGGTGATGGGTGGGTTGAGGGATTAAAATATTTTGTCATTTCTTTTCTTTTTCTTTTTTTTAACCTCAAGTTTACATAACTTTGAAGAAAGAAATGAGAAAATTGAATAAACTACAAAATATCAAAGAAGAACTTCAGAGAAATGTTTCTGTACAATTGATGCATAGCATGAATAGTTCCCAGATGATCAGGAACCTATCTCTCACACTGCAAGAAATAGCCACCAAATTATGTCATGAGCTTTACCAAAGAGAACCAGGTAATCCTATATTCCTCTGTGAGCTATTTATTAGACAATGAACAAAACCTTGGAGTCACTGAGAATTATTTCATCAAAAGCTAGCAGCCTTTCCCTGGGATGCCATTATTTGGAGAGAGGAATTAAACGTACTTGACAAAGGACTCACTGTGCAAAGAAAAATAAGAAAATAACAACTGTAGGGGCGCCTGGGTGGCGCAGTCGGTTAAGCATCCGACTTCAGCCAGGTCACGATCTTGCGGTTCGTGAGTTCAAGCCCTGCGTCAGGCTCTGGGCTGATGGCTCAGAGCCTGGAGCCTGTTTCCGATTCTGTGTCTCCCTCTCTCTGCCCCTCCCCCGTTCATGCTCTGTCTCTCTCTGTCCCAAAAATAAATACACGTTGAAAAAAAAAATTTATAAAAAAAAAAAAGAAAATAACAACTGTAGGCCCCAAATTATCAGAGGATAGCAACTAATAAAATATTAGACCACATACAGTTTCTCTAATCTGAAATTTACTATTATTCTCGGCACTGAGGTCAATAGAAAATAAGAAGGAGAGGATAAGTCACCTCTTTATATCCTTCTTAAAGGATAGAAGAGAAGGTCTTTATAGGTGACCTTGTTCCTAAACGTCAGTCAATGTTTGATGAGAATCAATAGCAAAGAAAACTTAGTTAAGTCTTGCCATTCGAATCGGGAGTAATTGGTCTTTCAATATCTCTAAAGTTCCTATAGTTATTATAACTAAAATATGTTCTTTGTGCTTTTGAAAACCCCCCCCCAAGTATTCAATGTCAGACAGCCAGAAACGCCCTAGTTGGAGATGGGTTGATGCAGGCTGCGGGGTTGATTCTTACCACACAATGTTCTTGTGATTAGCTTTCATTGCCATGTAGTAATTTAAAAAATGACAAAGAGAGACAAGTAAATTAATTCATCATTATTCTGGACTCCGGAGTTAAGAAAATACACTGGAATACCCTGGACATTTAATTTGAAACGTATTGTTCAGATTATGCTTTGGACGCACCGCGGTGGTATACAGGGACCTGGAACACAAGATCCAGGTTCTTCACCTTTCATGTAAAAGCGAGAAAGACAAGTAAATTTGGTAAATTCAACACAGAGGGCAATGGGAATAATGAGAGTAATGAAGATCGTCGACCCAAACCAAATGAAACTACGTTCTTCTTTCAGAGCACAAATGTAAACCTTGCCCAAAGAAGTGGATATGGCACGAGGACAGCTGTTACCTAGTAACTAAGAATTATGTAACATGGCAAAAGAATGCCATGTTCTGTTCTGCTCAAAATGCCAGCCTATTGGTGATTAAGAACAAAAGTGTATTGGTAAGATCCCCTGTATCTCTGCCTGGGAAGAAGGAAGTCACTTTTCCCATCATAGAATAGAGAGGATTGAGGCGTGTTGGAGAAAATTTGTGCTAATCCAGACATGATTCTCACTTATTTTAATTAGGGTGTGAGGTGACTGACACTTAGGACGTTTATCGCGAGGTAGTATATCCGAGGTGTGATCCCAAACCGTAGCTTAGGACCTTAACATCCATGGACTCTCAGAGGTTGGGCAGATGGGTAGATTTGGGGTACCCAGAATCTTTTGGGCTGTGAGCCTTTCCAAACCACAACTTCAGAATCAACTCTCAGAACACGATTTCTGAGAATTTACCTAAAAAAAATAGAAGACCTGGAAATCATTCTTAAGGGTTACCAATTCCATAAAATTTACATCGAGAAGATTCTTTGTTTCTACCATTTTGTATTTTTTTAACTAAGAGAAAAAGTCAACGCCACAACCTACAATAAGAAGATAGGTTGGATAACATATGTATAAAATAGTAGGGATTAAGATGGGATGTCAAAGGCAAGTGCCAAGCAGATATGTTATACTGATTCCCTGGGTTCCAAGAAAAGTGAGTTCTGTAGAAGATGTATGTGTGTACTTATGTATTTATATTTATTCATTTTCTTTTTCTCTAATATCTAAGTGGTATCTCCATACCATTACGTATTCCTCGGCATTTCTGTTCTCTTGGATAATATTCATAATATTATTATGAATAATAATTGGATAATATTGGATAATATTATTTAAGGAAAAAAACTCATGTTCCCAAAAGTCTCGGCTTCCCTACTATGACAATCTTTGTCCGCCTTGATAGCAACAGGGGAAAGGAAACTATGGTCGCTTCTACACCCCGTCCTTCTCAAAGGATCCACTCATAGTTGTTTACTCAAAAAAAAAAAAAATGTCTGGATATGAGTGAGAAAACCTTACTTTGGCTACAAAAGTCTGGACTGGATCTAAATTCTAGTCTGTAACCACTTCTCGTCTGACTTTGCTATGTTTTTCTCCTGCTTTTCCTGTTTCTCTTAACTTGTGTTTTAGTGGTTAACCACCTCCTTTGCCCCTAGACTACTGCTCTATATTTGAATCTTGAAGTTGGTGAACTTCACAGAGCCTAAGTTAAAGTAATGCATGGACCGGTAGATACTTTCCCAAGTGAAGCAGTAAATGATATATAAGTGTTGCAGGGAATCTTCTAGTAAGGGGCACTTTGTTTCCTTTGTTTTCTAATGACCTCAAAAAGTAGTAGTATAATGTCAAAAGACGTTACCTTAAAATAGTAATTTGTCACAAATTATGTTGTGAAGTAATACACAGAAATGGGAGACAATTGTTTTTGTTTTCAACCTCTATTTCTTGTAGGAATTTGTAAAATCCAGGAACTTACGTAAATACTGGCTGGGGTTATCTCCCAGAAAATATTATGCAGATTACAAGATAGTGGATGAGACAATTTTCTCCTCTGACTGGTAAGTCTTTATTCTTATTGAACTTTTGTAGTTGGTTGGAGTAAAGGTGTGCTCTCCATTAGCATTATAGATTACAATTTAAACGAGCTGTGGTTGAAATTGCACCCTCAACATCTTCAATGCGCTTAATGATGCAAAAACATTGCCCACAAACGTCTTCTCATTATCTTGACAGGTCACTAGTGAACGTATTTGTAGTAGTACAGTAAAAGGGAATTCTCGTGAGACTTTTAACTCAGCAAATTATAGAGGCCAACAAAATTCACTGGGCTCTACCCTCGTGCTTAAAATTTGACTAAGTGCTGAGATTCAAAGGTGAAAGAAAGACTGATTCTTCCCTTCATTACTTAACCATTGATTATATGTACAGACTAAACAATTCTATATATAAAAAGGACAGAATGTGATAAATCCTTCAGTAAGAATACATAGAACAACCGAAGATAAATTTTAGCTCTGAAATTTGTGTTGTAAACGACATTTAAAATGGCCGTTTTGAGTGAAAAATTTAGAGATAGACTAAAACACTTCCAGCAAAGAGGATAAAATGAGCATGGGCATGGTATATTACATATATGGCATACATAAAATATTTTGTCATGTAATATATTAAGAAAGTGCTCAGGGGCGCCTGGGTGGCTCAGCCGGTTAAGCGGCCGACTTCGGCTCAGGTCATGATCTCGCGGTCCGTGAGTTCGAGCCCCGCGTCAGGCTCTGTGCTGACAGCTCAGAGCCTGGAGCCTGTTTCAGATTCTGTGTCTCCCTCTCTCTGACCCTCCCCTGTTCATGCTCTGTCTCTCCCTGTCTCAAAAATAAATAAAACGTTAAAAAAAAAATTAAAAAAAAAAAGAAAGTGCTCATAACTATACCGTTATAAATTGATTCATATGTTATATTTGTTCTACCCGTAATGAGGGGAGGAGAGACAGACAAAGCACATATAAAAACAATGTCAAATTTCCCATTTGTATTTTATAATGCCTGAAAATTGGGAAAGAGACAGGATTAGACTAAAGAAAGAAACCAGAACATCAACCTGCAGTATACTGCCACAAGCCCACACATTTATACATATTTGTCGGCTGAGGACACGTCAAGCAGGTATGATTGCAGGGCAGTTATGTTGGGGTCCAGCCACACTAAGTACCCTGAGTTTCCTGCACACTCCTCACAGTGGGCCAGAAGCAAATGCAAGTATTGATGTATTTGTTTTGTTTTTTTGTTTTCCTTCAGATAGAAATAGTAGATGTAAGAATATGGGTCAGGAAGACTAAGCAGCTGTGTCTTTGGGAGTTTGCAATGACGGAATAAAGGGGGTGATACTATGTGTACAAACGGAGGACAGAAGGATATATATTTTTAAAATCTCATATGGGGTAAAGGACTAGCGGTAAAGGTAATGCGTACATCAGGAGAGAGTACAGATGAAATCTTGTTTTGAAAAAGAAGAATTTCCATGAGTTTATTTGTTATTATTGCTAATGGGAAGATAATCTATGGTGGAGTAGAAAGCATAGTATATATTTTTAATTATTAAGAAATAACACCAAAATAAAAAAGTATATAATAACATATATACGTTATATACTTATATACGTATATAATATATAATTATATATGAGTGTATATATGTGTATATATGGATGTATATGAATATATATGAATATGTATGTATATGAATATATATGAATATACATATATGTATGTATATATGAATGTATATACATGTGTATATATGAATGTATATTTCATTTTGTTTTTTATTAATAATGTTATTTTTGCGATTTATTTCTGGAAAGGGGTTGTGATCAATGACATCTGTATTATGTCACTTCCAATAAGGAAATTTCACTTTTGAAAATTTAACTGATGAACTTATTTATTTGTTATGAACTGATGAGCTTACTTATTAATCATTAATAATGATTATTGGTGATCATTATTTGTTGACCCAAGCATTGATACTACATTTTTTTCCCAAAAGATAATATTTTCAATCTATAAGTTTGTCTTGGATGCATAGTCCTTGCCTTATATTAGGAGCTGGTAATTATTCAGAACTTCAGAATAAAATCTCTGAAAAAATGGCTTGGGGGGAAATGTCACTTGGAGACGATGTTGAACTGAGGGTGTCACATATTAGGTTAATTCTTGATTTGAGTGATTATGAAAAATATTTGAAGAGACATTGTCGAAGACTTACTACTGCGGCCAGACTGGAGAATCTAATAGAATTGTATTACTCTAAATCATATTAAGTATTGGAGAAAGGAGGCGGTACCATCTGGAAGTAAAAGACAGCAAATATTCCAGGTGTAAAAAAACAGAAGAGGCAGGCTGAAATAAGATAGCATTAGCTATTGCATATCTGCTGATACATATGAGTAGCCGGGATACTCTTCATGCTCCAAATAATAATTAAAATGTATTTTTGTTTTAATTTTTTTTTCAACGTTTATTTATTTTTGGGACAGAGAGAGACAGAGCATGAACGGGGGAGGGGCAGAGAGAGAGGGAGACACAGAATCGGAAACAGGCTCCAGGCTCCGAGCCATCAGCCCAGAGCCTGACGCGGGGCTCGAACTCCCGGACCGCGAGATCGTGACCTGGCTGAAGTCCGACGCTTAACCGACTGCGCCACCCAGGCGCCCCTAAAATGTATTTTAGACAAGGGAGACCCAGGAGCAATGATGTGGTGGAAAAGTAATTTTGTTTCCTGTGAATCCATTCCAAACTTTCTACTTGCTGAGCGCATTCTTTCTTTTCTCTTTTAGGTTTGTAGGAAATACAAAGGACGTCGATGACACCATGTTTTGTGGATATATAGACACAATATATGTTTCCTATACACTCTGCTCTGACTCAAAGAATATTATATGTGAGAAGCTGGCTAACCCAGTGAAGATTGAGAACACACTAATGAGTGAAATACCATATGAAAAATATGATTAGTGCAAGTAATTTGCTATTATGCTGCCATTTAGGCAAGTGCACGGAGCATACATCTTGTGGCCCGCACAAATGGAGTACAGATGCTATGAGACTAAATCTCTGCCTCTCTCCTAACCATGTACATTTGTAAACCTTCTTTCTCCTCATTGGCTATGGAACAGGAGCCTAAAGTCATACCTTATCATCTAGATACAGGCTCAATTTATGTTGAGCACGAATTCAGTGGGTTGGGTGAATATACAGAAAACTGAAGCTAACTTTTCCCGCTTTTCCAGAAATAACAAGGCAAATACCCACCTTATAGAACATCAGGGAAAATGAAAACTAGGAATTAATTGTATCGAAAGGACAGTACATCACGAGCAACTGGAATTTATGCTGGTAATACTGTGGTAGGGTCCCCTCCCTAAGGAGAGAGAAAAAAAGTAACCTGGCTATGCGCCTACGTGACAATATCTCTCGTGACCTTGTACACTGAGACTACTTAATCGACTATATGTTTGTGTGTGTTGCCGTATATGGGAAACAAAGAAATAGAAAACTATGCCACATGACGTTCGGTGCTCAGTTCTTCGGGTACGAACCCAACTGAGCAGTGCTGGCACGAATAAAGTTGCTTCCTGGAAATTCAAAAGCCTCAGTGTTACAACTCTGTGCGAGAATCTTGCTACAATACAGGTTGACTTACATGTTAGGAAAAAAAACATAAGAAAGAGAAAGAAAAAATTTATTTTAATAGATGTGGAAAAGCATTTGAGAAAACGTAATACCTAATCTCTCAGGAAACTTGAAGCAGATTTTCCTAATCTGCTAAAGGAAGGTGACATCAAAAGAGCGAAAAGAAAAACAAACCAAACAAAGGACTAATAACCACCTGTAAACCTAACACCATGCTTGTGGTAAAAAAGTGAATGTTTTGCTTTTGAGCTCCGGACCCAGATCAGAATGGCCTTTAGCATTTTGTTCAGTAACCTGGAGACCCTGGCAGTAAAATGAGGCAAGGAAAATAAATTTAAATATGTAAAACATGAGAAAGGAAGAAATAAAACATTTTTATTTGTAGCTAATATATTTGCGTATGTGTGTGCGTAAAAACGATATAACTTATAAACCATTAGAATACATAATTTATCAGAGTTGTTGGATAAAGCCTCAAAATACAATGTCAGGGTGTAACATCAATCATATTTCTGTAGGTTAGCAGGAAACCATGAAAAAAATTTAAAAAGCAATATCATTTATAACAGCATCCCAAAATAAAATAGTCATAAATGTAATAAAATGCGGAAAACATTCTGCCCAATCCTGGTTCCTTCCCCTCTCTTGCACTGAGGGTGCTCCCTAATAACCACCCCCCACCCCAGCTCGCTAACCTTGATTTCAGAATCTGCTTCCTGGGAAACCAAGCATGCAAGTGTTGCTGACAAAATAAAAGAAAACCTTAATAAGTGGAGAGGTAACCATGCACTTGGATTGGAACACTCTATATATTCTTGGGATGTAAAGTCTCCCAAATTTACCTCTACAGTCAATACAGTCCCTGAACATTTCATATAATTTTTTTTTTTAGAATGTGACATGCCAATTGTAAAACTAGCATAGAAATGCATGATTTAGAATAGCCAAGACAACATTGGAAAGAAGAATGTTTGCAGAAATTACAGTATCGAATACCAATACTTACTTTAATGCCATGGTAAAAAAAAAAAAAAAAACCAGAATGATTTAATACCAGGATAGATATATATCCACAGGACTAGACGAAGAATCCAAAAGAAAAAAAAAAGGCTCATGTGCATACAATTGGCTTATTTGTATACAAAAATAGTTATCGCTGCCATTAGAGGTAGAAAATGATTGTCTTTTCAATAAATGGAGTTGAATCAATTGAATGTCAGCATGGAAAGAAATGACACATCCTATCTACCTTATACGATACATAAATATTAATTCAAAATGGATCATAGAACTAAATCTGAAAGCTCAAACTATAAAGCTTCTAGTTAAAACATAAGAGAATATCTTCATGGCTTTACAACAGACAAAGACTTCTCAGGATGAAATAAACACTAACAATAAAAAGAAAGGAAAATTAGGCTTCACTAAAAATAACAGTGTTAAGAAAGGGAAGATGCGGGGCGCCTGGGTGGTGCAGTCGGTTAAGCGTCCGACTTCAGCCAGGTCACGATCTCGTGGTCTGGGAGTTCGAGCCCCGCGTCGGGCTCTGGGCTGATGATGGCTCAGAGCCTGGAGCCTGTTTCCGATTCTGTGTCTCCCTCTCTCTCTGCCCCTCCCCCGTTCATGCTCTGTCTCTCTCTGTCCCAAAAATAAATAAACGTTGAAAAAAAAAATTAAAAAAAAAAAAAAGGGAAGATGCAAGTTACCCTTGGAAAGACACGTATGTGCTGGGTTGAATGAATATAATACACACATATCCAAATTTATATAGGACTTATAGTCAGGGTAGAATTACAAGTTAGTAATTAAAAAAAAACTCTAAAAAGTGGGCATGGGTGTCGGGGTGGCTCAGTCTGTCAAACATCTGACTTCTGTTCAGGTCATGATCTCACGGCTCGTGAGTTCGAGCCCCCACTCCTGGCTCTGTGCTGATAGCTCAGAGCCTGGAGCCTGCTTTAGATTTGTGTCCATCTCTCTCTGACCCTTCCTCACACTCTCTCTCTCTCTCTCTCTCTCTAAAAAAAAAATTAACATTAAAAAAAATTTAACGGACAGAAATGGGGCACCTTAGTAAGTTAAGCTCAGTAGGTTAAGCTCAGGTCCTGATCTCATGTTTCATGGGATTGAGCCCCACTTGGGCTCTGCATTGACAGTGTGGAGCCTGCTTGGAATTCTCTCTCTCCTTGTCTCTCTGCCTCTCAGGCTCTGTCTCTCAAAATAAATGAACATTTTACTTTTTAATTTTATTTTATTTTATTATTAAAAAAATTTTTTTTAACGTTTATTTACTTTTGAGAGACAGAGCGCAAGCAGGGGAAGGGCAGAGAGAGAGGGAGACACAGAATCTGAAGCGGGCTCCAGGCTCTGAGCTGTCAGCACAGAGCCGGACACGGGGCTCAAACCCATGAACAGTGAGATCATGACCTGAGGTGAAGTCAGACGCTTAACCAACTGAGCCACCCAGGCGCCCCTCAATGAACATTTTTTAAAAATGGGCAGAAAGACTTCAAGAGTCACTTCCTGAAAGAAGACATTCAAATGGCCATGAAATCATAGGGGAAAAAATGTGCTCAACATCATTATTCGCCATATAAAAAATTGAAAATAAAAATACAGTGAGGTCCTGGTACTCCTACCAAAATGGCTGAAACTGAAGGCCGGCAACACTAAATATCAACAGAAATGTGTTATATGCTGCATTTTCTGTGGTCAAATTAGCATCAAAATTCCTGTCTGGGAAATACATGTCCCAGAATCCCTTTCCCTGTTTAGGTCATTGTCAGAGATGGGCCATGAGAGGAACTCAAGGGATAACTGGAAGATAAAACTGAGGCAGAGATCATTAATCTCAAAAGGATGTTGGAGTCAAACCGAATGGGAGGTGGATGCTGAAGGGTCTGGTAGGCCCCAGACCATCATCTATCTCCTCCTTCTCCACACCCAGTTACTCCATCTTTATCAATTCTTACTCTGCCAACCAAGAGTACCTAAAGGTCTATTAACAGGTATGTGACTTCAGTCCCACAAAGCAGCTTCCTCAGACATGGTGATTCCTGACAGACAGTGACTTTTGTGGAGAAACCATTTTCCACAGACACAATTGCTTCCTCAAAGGTAGCATCTCCTTCAAAGGTGGCTTCCACAAAGGAGTAGATTCCACAGTCTTCTCCTAAAGCTCCTGTTTTGCAGTCCCAATCTGGAATCCAGATGAACTTGACCACTTGGAATTTTACCCCGTCCAGATTGTGGTAGACTGAAAAATGACAAACTCAGGATAATAGGACTTAATCCCTAGAACCTGCAAATGTTAATTTGTAAGGAAAAAAAAAAAAAAGGATCAATGGAGGTGTGATTCCATTAAAAATCTTGGCATGTGGAGATTATCCTGGATTATCGAGGTAGGCCCTAAATCTAATCACATCATTTGAGAACTTCCATCATTTGAGACTATATGGTTCCCAACTCTCTGCTCTTTCCTCTTATGAATATCATACATCCCCACCTTTGCTGTGTTTATTTAGTAGGAGTACACTTTCTCAGCTAATTGTCACTTTTGGCCATGTGACGATTTGCTCAAACAATTGCAAACAGATGTAGTAATATGCTACTTCCTTCAGAAATTTTATATGTCCTTGCATATTTTGCTTCACTTTATTCCTTCCACCTTTGCCATGTAGAAGGGACAATGTCTTCGAATGACACATTGACAAATATGGACATAATAAATAGACACAGGATATTCCATCCCAAAATAATAGAATACACATTCTTCTCAAGTGCACATGGAATATTCTCCAGAATAGATCACATATTAGGCCATAAAACACACCTCAGTAAATTTAAGAAGATTGAAATCATACCACGCATCTTTTCTGACCACAACAGTATGCAACTGGAAACAAATCACAAGAACAAAACTGGAAAAAAGCACAAACACACAGCGACTAAACATCATGCTATTAAACAGCCAATGGGTCGTTGGAGCAATCAAAGAAGAAATGAAAAAATATATGGAGACAAGTGAAAATGACTACACAATGGTGCACAATTTCTGGAACACAGTGAAAGCAGTTCTAAGAAAGAAGTATATACAGGCCTACCTCAATAAACAAGAAAAAATCAAATATACCATCTAACCTCACTTCTAAAAGGACCATCAGAAGAACCAAGAAAGCCCCAGGTGAGTAGAAGAAAAGAAATCATGAAGATCCGAGCAGAAATAAATACAGACTAAAAAATAAATCAATGAAACCATGAGCTGATTCTTTGAAAAGACAAACTGTCACAGACTTTGAGTCTGGAGTTCCCTCTTGTCCAGCAAGAGAGCAGACACAGAAGTGAAAATGAGAGAGGCTAATGTCTGGGGCGGGGGGGGAGGGAGGAGACAAGAGCCCTGAGCAAGTGTCCTTTCTCCGTATGTATTAGAATCTTGAGAGTTTACATACGCGGTGAACATGCAGAAGAAAACAATCAGATAGTAACCATTAACTTGCGTGTGTAAGAAGCAAAGGGTTTGGGGGGCAAGTGGAGTACGAAGTTGTGATCAAAGCAACTTACAGTTGCACCAGAAAGAATAAAATGATATACTGACACCAGTTGGAAAGCGTTTTCCTGTAGGCGGTACAACTAATTGGCCGTTGTGTCTCAAGTTTAAGATGGATGGAGCATGCAGCTTTAAGGATAACAAGTTACTCGTCTCACTAGCTAACCTTGGGAGCTTTCCCCCTGCAGCGGTTTTACACCCTAAGCCTTGTTAACCCATTGGTGTAAGCGTACAGAATTCTTAAATTTATTTCCCACAGTAAACAAAATTCACAAACCCTTAATCAGAGTCATCAAGAAGAAAAGAGAAAGAACCCAAATAAATAAAATCAGAAACAAGAGGGTAGTAACAATTGACACCACAGAAATACAAAGGATGATAAGAAATACTATGGGGGCGCCTGGGTGGCTCAGTCATTTGAGCGTCTGACTTCGGCCCAGGTCATGATCCCGTGCTTTGTGGGTTCGAGCTCTGCGTCGGGCTCTGTGCTGACGGCTCGGAGCCTGGAGCCTGCTTCGGATTCTGCGTCTCCCTCTCTCTCTGTCCCTCCTCTGCTTGTGCTCTGTCTCTCTCTCTCTCTCTCTCTCTCTCTCAAAAATCAATAAACATAAAAAAAATTTAAAAAAATACTATGAAAAATTATACGCCAACAAAGTGAACAACCTGGAAGAAATGGACACTTTCCTAAAAAAAACCTACAGTCTTCTAAAACTGAACTAGAAAGAACGAGAAAATCTGAACAGACTGATTATAAATAACAAAATGGAATTGGTAATCAAAAAACTACCAAAAAATAAAAGCCCAGGGCCAGATGGATCCCCAGGTGAATTCTACCAGACATTTAAAGAAGAATTAATACCGATTTTCCCTAAGCTATTCCCAAAATAGAAGAAGAAGGAAAGCTTCCAAATATATTCTACAAGGCCAGCATTATTCTGATACCAAAACCAGACAGACACTGAAAAACAAAGAAACAACGACAATGACCACAAAACACCACAGGCCAATATCCCTGGGAAACATAGATGCAAAAATCTTCAACAAAATATTAGCAAACCACTTACAACGGTACATTAAAAAGATCACTCACCTTAATCAGGTGAGATTTATTCCCAGGAGGCAGGGATGGATCGATACTCACAAATCAATCAATGTCATACACTGCATCAATAAAACAAAGGATAAAAATCATATGAGCTTCTCAATGAATGTGGGAAAAACATTTGACAAGATTCAACATCCATTCTTGATAAAAATAACTCCCAGCAAACTAGATTTAAAAAAAAAAAAAAGGGGGGCGCCTGGGTGGCGCAGTCGGTTGAGCGTCCGACTTCAGCCAGGTCAGGATCTCGCGGTCCGTGAGTTCGAGCCCCGCGTCGGGCTCTGGGCTGACAGCTCAGAGCCTGGAGCCTGTTTCCGATTCTGTGTCTCCCTCTCTTTCTGCCCCTCCCCCATTCATGCTCTGTCTCTCTCTGTCCCAAAAATAAATAAACGTTGGAAAAAAAAAATTAAAAAAAAAAAAGAGGTTAGAGTGGGAGAGAGCCAAAGCATAAGAGACTCTTAAAAACTGAGAACAAACTGAGGGTTGATGGGGGGTGGGAGGGAGGGGAGGGTGGGTGTTGGGTATTGAGGAGGGCACCTTTTGGGATGAGCACTGGGTGTTGTATGGAAACCAATTTGACAATAAACTTCATATATTGAAAAAAAAAAAAAGGAAATGTACCTCAACATAATAAAGGCCATATATGAAAACCCCCCAGCTAATATCATCCTCAAAGGCGAAAAACTGAGAGCTTTCTCTCTAAGGCCAGTAACAGACAAAGATGTATACTCTCAACACCTTTATTCCACATAGTACTGACATCCTAGCATCACCAATCAGGCAAGAAAAAGAATTAAGAGGCATCCATATTGGTAAAAAAGTTAAACTATCATTATTGGTACTCAACCTGATACTATACATGGAAAATCCTACTAAAGATCCACCAAAAAACTACAAGAAATAATAAATGAATTCAGTAAAGTGGTAGGATACAAAGTTAATACCCTGCATCCCTACACAATGACAACAAAGTCCCAGAAAGAGAAATTAAAGACACACAAAACCTCCCTTTACAAGTGCCTTTCTTCTTACCTAACATTCCAACTTGCAAAAAAAAATATGTAGATTATATCCTCCAGATTTTTAGATTCTCTGCCATGTTGTATTTTCTGCGATACATCCCTTTCTCTCAGAGCCCTCCTTCCCAGTCTCCAGCCTAGCATTATACAAGAGCTGTTATGATGTTCATCCCGGGACGTTTTGTCATTACTCTCCTGAGTATTGTCTACCGTTCGCCAGATCCTACATATGTCAGTATTCCGTTTTCTGACTTCTTTTTCTCGACTGTTGTCATTTTTTTCCTCTGGGGTTTGTTTATGAATTGGGCACTTTGGGTATAAGTGGTGATGAAGGGGCTCTGATTCGGGGTTTCAGGACAGAGCATTATTGGTAGTGAAACACACCCAAGAAGTCAATGTGTATCAAGGTCCTGGGACTAGACGAGTGGGTCCAGAGATGGAGAACTGAATTAATTCCCATTTAGAGCAGATGACGACACAGTATAGACATATTTCCTGCCTTGGTCAGATTTGGCAAGGGTTTGAGTTTGGCCCAGAAATTGAAAAGAGGGAACATATTATGATGAAACTACAAAGAAAGAGGAAATGTAAAAATACTGAAATCTAGGGGTGCCCGGGTGGCTCGGTCAGTCGAGCACCCTACTCTTGATTTTGGCTCAGCTCATGATCTCACGGTTTGTGGGATCCAGCCCCATGTCAAGCTTTGTGCCTGATTGGGATTCTCTCTCTCTCTCTCTCTCTCTCTCTCTCTCTGTCTTTCACCGCTTGCAATCTCTCTCTCTCTCAAAAATAAACAAACATTAGAAAAAATACTGAAAACTTGGAAGCTGAAAGAGCAGACAAGTTACTTTAAAAAGCAGATATCTGCTTTTTGGGGGCGCCTGGGTGGCGCAGTCGGTTAAGCATCCGACTTCAGCCAGGTCACGATCTCGCGGTCCGTGAGTTCGAGCCCCGCGTCGGGCTCTGGGCTGATGGCTCAGAGCCTGGAGCCTGTTTCTGATTCTGTGTCTCCCTCTCTCTCTGCCCCTTGCCCATTCATGCTCTGTCTCTCTCTGTCCCAAAAATAAACGTTGAAAAAAAAAATTAAAAAAAAAAATTATTCCGACTCATGATTTCAATACCTAACACAGTAAATACTATAGTATTCAATTAGCATATTTTGAAGAGTAATGTTTTTGCTGTTATTACTATCTGTCCTCTGTGCCAAATGAGACCTCCGCAGGGTGGGCTTCCCTGTTTAACACAAACCTTCTCTCCTTCCTCTGCCACCCTTTCCCCCAGCTTTATTCCTGTCCTGAGCACTGTCACTACTTTACGTCACACTACTCATCCATGAATAAATATGTAAAAACATCAACATAAAAGCATATTACAAAAAATGAGTCGTAGAATGTAAGCCACATTAAGGACGAAAATGTGTCCATCATTCGCTCTGCAATAATGCATAGCACACAGTAAATACTCAATTAATTAGCTGAATAAAGAAGTGAATACATAAGTAAGTTAACATTTCTGAACTCCCAGGTAAAAATACTTACTTTATTTTTCAGAGTGAAAGAGGCAGAACCTACCTATGAAATCAACTGCATTGCATTTCTATTTCTGGAGACCAAGTACAACGTGCCCAGGTTGGGGCGGGGATGAGAGTCTGTACCTGTGAGAAGACATCTGAGCCTCGAAGATGTAGGGGATATATTACCACTTAAGGTTTCAGCAAGACGATTGGAAGAGTGGATGATTTTTTTCTCAGGTAATTCCTTACGAATACAAGCACATTTGTGAGGATGGGAGAAACATCTGTTTGCTCCAGAGCAAATTAAAGCCGTTGAGAATTCTGAGCATCTCGGCGGGAGTCTTGGAGCTTTCTAACGTTATCAAAGTTTACACATTGGAATGTGGTTTTCCTCCAAAAAAAAAAAAATAATCTTCTCCTTCTCAACACCGTGTGAAATAGTCCTTAATTTCTACCTTTGTAGTATTTTTATTTTATCCCATTTTTATCCAGACACTGTGCAACGTCTTCTGTTGAGAGGCACAAAACATCTACTGGGCGTCTGATTTCATTACCTGAATAATCAAGGATTTCAATTTTTCCCTTGGCTTAGTATTTAACTCTTTTATCATTTCTCACGCACAAATAACAGTGTGATCAACGTGCCAAGTGCATGGATCTTTGTTTATCTCTGTGTCGGGGTCCAGACAGTGAGATCACTGGTTCGAAGCGAATGTACGTATATTTTAAGACTTCAGAAGAAGGATCAAATACATTCGTTCTTGGAAAGAGAATCGTCAAAGTTTGGACAAATTGGTCAAAAGCTTTAGGTCGATGCGTTTAGTCTTTGATAAGTGAGGCCTGGAGACTCCCCTGATTTGCTTCATCTTAGAGAAAGCACTAAAGCTCGTGTTACCCACAGATTTCCTGCCCCATCCCCGCCCCCACCCTCAACCTCCAGTCGGGATACCAAGCCTCTGACTCTTGATCTCAGCTCAGGCCATGACCTCATGGTTTCGTGATTTCGAGCCCCACAACGGGCTCTGTGCTGGCAGCTCAGAGCCTGCTTGAGATTCGCTCTCTCTCTCTCTTTCTCTCTCTCTCTCTCTCTCTCTGCCCCTTCCCCACCCCCCATCTCTCAATAAATAAATAAACATTAAAAAATATGTTTCAAACTCTGTGGTATAAGGCAGTGTCTTTTTCCTAATACCAATTTGCCCAACACTCTCTTTCCTAAAAGTACTTCTTACATAGTTAAAAAACAACAAACAAACAAACAAACAAACAAACAGAAACTCTGTGGGAGGTGGTTATGTCAGCCTACTGCGCAATGTCCCGATCTTTCTTACGACTCAATAAAGGTGTTCTTATTAATGCCAGTATGTAACTGTTGCCCTTTACTGAGCAATGGTGTGATTATTTCTGAATGAGTTAATAACTTATCCACTAAAGGCACGGACAACATCTGTTATGGTTTGTTGCTAACCTAGATATTCAGGATACAGAGTATGCTCGCCACTGACTAATCTCTGCTGGACTGTGACCAAGGCATGACTCCCCAATCTATAAACTAGATTAATATACCTATATACCTTACCTTCCTCCCCAAACTCAAGTTATTAGAATTCAGATCCTAACCCGATGGGTACAGTCTGAAGAAAGAACTGTCGCTTCCAAAATACATCTCCCTTCTTTTCAACGGCTGTTCTGTGTGCAGGGCGGGGGTGTGGGGGACAATATTTAGCGTAGCTCAAATGTAGTTTTTTCTACTCTTAGTACCACTTTTTTGATTTTGTGTTACTCCGTCACTGTTCTGCTCTTAACTTCCAAGAGCCCTTTCCAGTCCACAAAAATAGGAAGGAAAAAGGCAGGAGACAAAGTTTTGGTGAGAAAAAGAGGGGCGCCTGGGTGGCCCAGTCGGTTGAGCGTCTGACTTCGGCTCAGGTCAGGATCTCGCAGTCTGTGAGTTCGAGCCCCAGGTCGGGCTCTGTGCTGACAGCTCAGAGCCAGGAGCCTGTTTCGGATTCTGTGTCTCCTTCTCTCTCTCTGCCCCTCCCCCGCTCATGCTCTGTCTCTCTCTGTGTCAAAAATAAAAATAAACATTAAAAAAAAAATTAAAAAAAAAAAGAATGTTTATATTTAAGACCCACATTTTTCTCTCCGGACCATTGCTTCAGCTGTGTGTTTTACTAGAGGAAGTGAAGAAAAGAAAGAGATGTGCGTGCAGGTGAGAACAGAGCAATTCCGAAATTCTCAGTGACACAGTCTATTTTCTGACACTATAATTTTGCTTGGTGTTTATTAAGAAGGTAGATCGCTGAACTTGGCCTCTGCATGCGTAGATCACGCCGTAAGAGTCGCTTCTGTGAAGTTCCGTGTGAGATGCACCGCACACGGTGATTGTGCTTTATTTGTTCAGTAGTGCCTGAAGAAGTGACTAATGCTAGTCTCCACGTTCCAGATCCTTCCAAGGAGAAGAAATTCCAAGAGAGCTACAGTCTCAAGAGAACCGGTAAGAGCCTCTATGCAGGATCAGACACACTGGAGAACTATTTACCTACACTGGTGAGTTCTTGCCTTCAACTCAAGGCCGCCAGACTCCAGGGATTCCCGCTACGGAGTGCCCAGTCCACAGTGAAGTTACGATGTCAGAGTTTCGTTTTGTACACAGTGTGTGGGGGAAAAAAAAAAGGATGGTGGTCTAGGCCTCTGGAAATCCAGGTCTCTGCTGTCACCAAAAGAGCATTTCTTGTTTTTTAGGCATTTTAGGATGATCTCACATACAGACTCTTATGGGAAGGAAAATCAGTATTAGCATGAACGTAACTATCCAGGATTTTTATTTAACTGCCAGAAGACATAAAATAGACACATACTATGAGATTTATAGGACCCCGGGGATACTAGTCAGTGATGATGTGATAAACATTTGCTTCTTGCGGAGAAGGAACAAGGCTGAAGATTCCTCATCTCTGCATGGTATCATTCCAGGCTGCTTAATTTCAGTCTGTTTCATCCAGCAACTCAATTCCTAGAAAGTTAGGTGACAATGGAACAGTAGAAAGATAGTTTGATCATAGGTACTGAAATTTTTTTATTGCTATAGGATACGTGGTTTCTTATGCTTTCCCTGGGGTTGCTTTTTGTCATTAACAATTTGTTATTTACATTATTTTTATTCTTTTGTGTTTGTTTTTAAGACTTCTTGATCTTAATATAAAATTATACTTTCTATGTGTATGTGGAAGTTTTAATTTTTGAATTTACCCCGAAGTATGTTATATTCAAATGAGGAAGAAAAAATCACATCTGTGAACAAATCTCTGGTTATATAATTTGAGGCATCAGGTTTGTGGATAATGTTTTAAGGACCAGGGACCCCAAATACAGTCCTCTTCTCTGTGTCTATGATGTTGACAAACCCACTGTAAGTACTGAGGAGAAGTATAACATCCTTGCCATCCAATAAATATAATAGGCAACTGGCTTGAGCTGCTTATAAAGCTGGAGATGCAATTTATGTTCTGTCATATATTCTCTAATGCGTTTTGTTATAAAATAATTTTTTCCCTTTGTATGCACCTGTGTATGTTACTTTCATTTTATTTTTATAAAAGATATTTGTATACAATATCTATTATCTGATTGATTTCTTTCACTTAGCATAACGCACTCTAGCTCCATCCACATCATTGCAAATGGCAAGGTTTCATTTTTGATGGCTGAGTTATATTCCATTGTGTACATATACCGCATCTGCTTCATCCATATGATTTCACTCGTATGTGGAATTTAAGAAACAAAACAGAATAACATGGGAAGTGGGGGAGAAGGATAGAGGGAAACAAACCTCAAGAGATTCTTGATGATAGAGAACAAACAGGGTTAATGGAGGGGAGCGGGTGGGGAGATGGGGGAGATGGGTGATGGGCATTAAGGAGGGCACTTGCTGGGATGAGCACTGGGTGTTGCATGTAAGTGATGAAATCGCTGAATTCTACTCCTGAAACCAATATTGCCCTTTTAAAATTATTTTTAATTAATTAATTAATTAATTTCACTGATTATTTAATTTAATTTAAAAATATTTTAATGTTTAAATTAAAAAATATATATATCTGTCATCAGAATCAGACCAAGGACCCTGGGAATGTCTGGAGAGTTAGAGAGGAAAAAAGAAGACTAGAGAATGGACTTCCCTTCCCCCCCCCCTTTTTTTTTTCCTGAAAAGATAACCATGAATTGCCAGCCATGGCGATAGATGGTGAAACTGAAAATAAAGCAGAGGGACTTGAGAGCAGAGCTGGGCTGGCAGAGAGCAGAGCTGAGGCAGGTAAGCCCTCAGGGAATAAAGGCAGCCACTGTGTCAAGGAGAAAGTTAATTTGGGTATTGTTTGTGGGAGGCAGTAGGGCATAAAAATTCAAGATTATTTTAAAATTTTTTTTTTCAACGTTTATTTATTTTTGGGACAGAGAGAGACAGAGCATGAACGGGGGAGGGGCAGAGAGAGAGGGAGACACAGAATCGGAAACAGGCTCCAGGCTCTGAGCCATCATCAGCCCAGAGCCCGACGCGGGGCTCGAACTCACGGACCGCGAGATCGTGACCTGGCTGAAGTCGGACGCTTAACCGACTGCGCCACCCAGGCGCCCCAAGATTATTTTTAAAGATACAAGATGGGAAGCATCTGAGAAAGGAACTAAGGAGGATAAGCAAGAGGTGATAAAACTCATATCCCTTATTTACGGGAAATCCTCTCTTTTTTATTATTTTCTCCATCCACCCCCAGCATTTCCATCTGTTTCCGGATTTCTCCTATTTTATAATATTATTTCCTCCCGTTTTGCCTCATTTTATCCTTCTGTCCTGTTTCATGGATGATTTTTAAAATTACCTTTTAGTTTTCCTATTCAAAAATGTGTTCCTGGCATCATTCATTTTCAATAAACGTTTGTTGTTTTCTAAAGTCTTCTTGTATCACATCCTATTCTTGGGCATAGGTACAAAATCATATCTTACTTCTCTGAGGTTTTAAAAATTGTCTTTTCAATTCAACATTATTGAAGTATAATTAAAATACAAAATAACACACCCGCCCACTTTAAGTGTATAGTTCATTGTATTTAACAAACATAAACCTGCGTAACCATCAAAATCAAGATATACAACATTTTTGCCAATTCAAAAAGATACCTGGTGTGCCTTTTTTAATTAATTAATTTATTTATTTTTAACGTTTATTTATTTTTGAGACAGAGAGAGACAGAGCATGAACGGGGGAGGGTCAGAGAGAGGGAGACACAGAATCTGAAACAGGCTCTAGGCTCTGAGCTGTCAGCACAGAGCCCGACGCGGGGCTCAAACCCACGGACCGCGAGATCATGACCTGAGCCGAAGTCGGCCACTTAACCGACTGAGCCACCCAGGTGCCCAGTGTGTGCTTTTTTTTAAAGTTATTTATTTTGAGAGAGAGAGTGTGTGTGTGAGTGGGGGAGGGGCAGAGAGAGAGAGAGAGAGAGAGAGAGAGAGAATCCCAAGCAGGATTTGCACTGTCAGCACAGAGCCTGATGTGGGGCTTGAACTCATGAGCCATGAGATCGCGACCTGAGCCGAGATCAAGAGTCAGATGCTTAATCAGCTGAGCCACCGAGGCTCCCCACTTTGTGTGACTTTTAATCAAAAGGCTGGTACCTACTTCCTCTAACCACCTCTCTCCCTTTCAGCCCCCTCGCCCCATTTTTGAGTGCCGTTTTATCCTTTGGGAGGAACAAGGCTATGATATAGCAACTACTGTCTGTGTCTCCTGTGTGTCTATTGCTACAAATGTATTTGGAGACATCAGATGCATTAATTTTCCATAATAAAATTTCTTAATCAGGGTTCCCCAAAAGTAAACAAAAGATGAAACACAAACACACACACAAAACCTTCCCTTTCAAAGTTACCCCCACCGCCATCACCACCAATTTTAGCCCCTGGTAATCACTAATCTACTTTCTGTCGTCCTGCACTATTCTGCCTGCTCTTGAACCTTATATATGGGTTTTTATGACTGGTTCCTTTCATTAAGCATGTTTTTGAGATTAACTCGCATTATGTGTTATTAGTAGCTAATTCCTTTTCGTTGCTGAGTAGTATTCCATAGTATGAATACACAAAATGTTTATCCATTCACCTGTAGGTGGACATTTCGGTGGCTTCCAGATTGGGGCTAATATAAATAAAGCTACCATGATGTTCAAGTCTTTATGTAGACATATTTTTTAAAAATCTTATCAGGGGACACCTGGATGGCTCAGTTGGTTAAGCATCTGACTTTGGCTCAGGTCCTGATCTCAGAGTTCGTGGGTTTGAGCCCTGCATCAGGCTCTGTGCTGAAAATTCAGAGCCTAGAGGCTCCTTCAGATTCTGTGTCTCCCTCGCCTTCCTCTCTCTTTCTCTCTCTCTGACCCTCCCTTGCTCTCTCTCTCTCAAAAATAAAGAAACATTTAAAAAAAATGTTATCAGGTAGGGGCGCCTGGGTGGCTCAGTTGGTTAAGTTTCTGACTCTTGGTTTCTGCTCAGTCATGATCTCTTGGTTTGTGACTTCGAGCCCCCCCCCCCTCAGGTTCTGTGCTGACAGCATGGAGCCTGCTTGGGATTCTCTCTTTCCCTCTCTCTCTGCTCCTCCCCTGCTTGCATTCTCTCTCTAAAAATAAATAAACATTTTAAAAAAGTAAAAAAAATAAAAATCTTATCATAAATACGTAAGGGTACAATTCTGGGTTGGATAGGGTACGTTTAACTATAAGAAACTTTCAACTTTGTTTTTTATTTTTATACTTCCATCAGAAATCTAAGAGCTTAAAATTAAAAAAAAATTAATGTTTATTATTTATTTTTGAGAGAGAGAGAGAGAGAGAGAGAGAGAGAGAGAGTGCAAACAGGGGAGGGGCAGACAGAGAGGGAGATAGAATAAGAAGCAGGCTCCAGGCTGTGAGCTGTCAGCACAGAGCCTGACATGGGGTTAGAACCCACACACTGAGAGACCATGACCTGAGCCAAAGTCAGGAGCTCAACCAACCGAGCCACCCTGGCGCCCCCAGAAATCTAAGAGAGTTTTAGTTTATTTACAGAATTTGTTGAGTATTCTCATTGCGTTCTCTCTGCTTCTTCTTCGTCCGTTTTGTGTGTGTTATATTCTTTTCTCAGTCTTTCACGGTAGCAGCTTTTTTTTCAAATATCTGGTGATCTTTGGTCGCCCGTACTCGTTTAAGAGTGTGATACCCGATCAACTGAGTGGGACGTCGGTGCATACGTAGAGTTCGTGGACTTGGGCATTTCACTGAGGAACCCAATTGTCAATATCTGCATTGGTTTGTTTGTTTTCATTTCCCCTCTTGGGCCAGTTAGTTCCTTGAAAAAGGAATCCTCCAATACTCTTCCCCAGACAGTTTTTCATTGGAATGGGTAAGAGAGGGTATTGAGAGAAAACTCCATTTCCACCTGTTGTGGGAAAAAAACAAACAGTTCTTCTTTACCATGAGTTTCTTTCCCTGTGAGTCTCCTTTACACTCACAAAGAACACGTCACTTCTGACCCTTCTGGCATCAAAGTGTTGTAGGTTATTCCCTCATCAAGCAATTCTCTGTGACGTCACCTGCATGCCCTATAATTCAACTTCATTCCGATACTGTCTCCCTGGAGACAGTGGTCCAGTTCCACAGTGTAAGGGCTCAGTCTCACAAGACTGCTCCCACCCTACTTCAGATGCCAATGGCAAGTTGTAGGTGGCCAGATTACTCACAACTTGTCAGATTTGGCGACAAAACAGAGTTTCTCATAACTACCCCTTCAGGGGCAATTGATTTGCTAGAGTAGGTCATAGAACTCCAAGAAACACTTAGGTTTACCATTTTATCGGAGGATATGATAAAGGAAACAGAGGCAACAGCCAGATAAAGAGATAATAAGGTGAGGCATGCGAGGGTCCTGAGCCCAGGAGCTTCTATTCCCATGGAGCCGGGGTTATGTCACCTTATGGATGTTATGTTCACCAGCGTGGAAGCTCTCTGAACCCCATACTTCTGGGATTTTTAGGGAGGTTTCATCCCATGGGCATGATGGATGGAGTCAATGACTCCCTTTTCAGCCCGTCTCCCTTCTCAAGAGGGTGGGAGGGTGCTGAAACTTCCAAGCTTCTTATCGTGGCTTGGTCTTTCCAGTGACCAGCTCCCATGAGCCTGCTCAGAGTCACTTCATTAGAACAAAAGATGTTCCTAGGGCTTTTATCACTTGGGAATTTATAAGGACTTAAGATCCTTATGTCAGAGGCAGAGTCAAAGATCAAATGTCAGAATAAGAGATGTTCCTAGTGTTCTTATTACTTCGGAAAATATCAGGGCTTTAGAAGCTCTGTGACAGAAAATAGGGCAGATAGAGGGATACAGGTATAGATACAGATACAGACTTACATATATATATTCTATTATCTCACAGAGGGTAACTCGGTTGTATGAAATCGGGGAGAAAATATGGGGCAAAAGGAGTATCTGAATCATCTATAGATACTCAGGTACTTTTCCAGTTTTCAGGCTTCCCCACACCTCCACTTGGAATAATAAAGTATGACTTTGTCACCAATTCAAAGAGCTTTTGGGATTCTTAAATGAGGATCAGCAGTTTTTTTTTTTTTTTTCTATTTTCTCACTGCTGACTTTGGTTCACTTTCCCAAAGCCCATGAAGTTACCAGTAGCTTCTGCTATCCACCTTCCAAAACGCCATTTCTATGGTTTCCTTTCTCCTTATTATTGTGAATCTATGCCTTCTTTATCCTCCTTTTATTTTATTAGAACTTTTAGAACAAAAAAAAAAAAAAAACAAGGTAAAAGAATGAGATCTATCTGTAATGATCAATTTCAGTGATTTTTCATTAACATTTCAGATAGCCCGAATTCACTTTTATTCTGCCCTTCCTTCCCATTTCTTAGTATCAAGTCCCTCCCCTAACTGGAGCTAGAAATAGAAAAGACATTGAAAGTATGCCAGTTGCCCCATGTCAGGCTCCACATTGGGCACGGAGTCTGCTTAAGATGCTCTCTTTCCCTCTCCGTCTGCCTCTCCTCCACGCACACACACACACTCTCTCTAAAAAACAAAACAAAACAAAACAAAACAGGGGCGCCTGGGTGGCGCAGTCGGTTAAGCGTCCGACTTCAGCCAGGTCACGATCTCGCGGTCCGTGAGTTCGAGCCCCGCGTCGGGCTCTGTGCTGACAGCTCGGAGCCTGGAGCCTGTTTCGGATTCTGTGTCTCCCTCTCTCTCTGCCCCTCCCCCGTTCATGCTCTGTCTCTCTCTGTCCCAAAAATAAATAAAAATGTTGAAAAAAAATTAAAAAAACAAAACACAACACAAACAAACAAAAACACTTAAAAAAAATATGTCTATGTCCAAAACTCTTGTAAGGTTCCAGTAAAAAGGAGGTGATGTACTTGTTTACTTCTGTGATAGTTAAGAGCCTGGCTCTTTCACAGAAGAAAAAAAAAAAAAAGGCTTAGGGGAAGAGATAGGGCTCTCTTACTCCACTCTTGTTCCTCTCTTGTCCCTAGTCTCTTGACTATGGCAGAAAGTTTGTACCAACCTTCTTGTGTTGTCTTCAAGGACTCGCTCGTCTCTCTGATCTCAAAGGTTTTGTATATAAGCTGAATTGGCATGCACAAAAGGTCCTGTAATTCTAAATCATACAGAGTACTAGACCTTGTGTCTGAGAAGGTATTGGACCAGGTGTCTCCCTTTATTTTTTTTTTAATTTTCTTTTCAACGTTTTTATTTTTATTTTTGGGACAGAGAGAGACAGAGCATGAACGGGGGAGGGGCAGAGAGAGAGGGAGACGCAGAATCGGAAACAGGCTCCAGGCTCTGAGCCATCAGCCCAGAGCCCGACGCGGGGCTGGAACTCACGGACCGCGAGATCGTGACCGGAGCCGAAGTCGGACGCCCAACCGACTGCGCCACCCAGGCGCCCCAGGTGTCTCCCTTTATATGGAACATAGAATTAAAACTTGTCATGTGGCCTGCCATTGACATATAGCAGACGGAACAAGTGTGACTTCCATTACACGTAGGTTTGACACTTGTCAAAGTATTCCAGAGCTCGATCTCAAACTCCAGAGTAAATAAAACTAAGGGAAAATAAAAATAGCTATTGATTTTAGAGGACCCAGAGGCCAAAGGAGGAAAAATCCAAAGGCCCCAAACAGATAGCTACTAGTAAAATAGAATGCCTGGAAGAGAAAGATAACCAAATTAAACAACCAGCATAATGGGATTATGTAAGACATTAAATTATGGAATCAAAAAATTTTAAATTGAAACAACGTGACTTTCACCGCAATGACTTCAGTAGATGAGTTAAAAGAGAGAGCGGAGCTCATTATGGCCCAACTGGATGTTTTGGAAGATTATACAGAGGAAATTAAAATTGAATAAGAAATTAAAATTTAATTATTCAAAATTAAAGAGATATGAACATCATAATAGACTTGGATAATTTATCCAAGTGATTTATTATGTAAGTAATAAGAGTTTATAAAGAGAAAAGAACAACAGATTTAAACAAAGATCTAATTAAAGAATAATCAGACATCCTCTAGTACTGAATACGTATGGAGAGAAAATAACTACCATTCGTCTATCTTGAATTTCACAAAAGATATAATTCATCCATCCTAACAAAATAAAAAGTCATATACTTCATCTGAGAAAAACCTGGAAGACAATTTCCAGATATACAAGCAATTAATTAGACCTCAAAGTAAAGGGAATTTTAGGGGCAAGTCCAAAAGTGATAGCTAATGATGGAATGATTATGTTTACCTTTAATTTCCAGGGTCAGAGAACCCTAAGTACTTTTCCAGTTCTGTGTAGTCTGGAAGTGACCAGGAGGGAATATTTGATCATCCGTCTATCGTTTGATTTTACACTGTATGGTTTTAATGTCCCTTTACCTTTCCTTGGTGTTTCTGTTCTTTGCTACATTGATCGTGTTTTCTTCTATTCTTTGACTAAACTCCCAAACCCTATGATAATTTGTTTCTTTAAACATCTATTAATTACTTATTTGATAACTAAAGGTTCTCTTTTTTTAATGTCTATTTATTTTTGAGAGAGACTGAGACAGAATGCGAGCGGGTTAGGGGCAGAGGGAGAGGGAGACGCAGAATCCGAAGCAGGCTCCAGGCTCTGAGCTGTCAGCACAGAGCCCGACGCGGGGCTCGAACTCTCGAGCTGTGAGATCATGACCTGAGCCAAAGTCAGACGCTCAACCAACTGAGCCACCCAGGCGCCCCTAAAAGGTTCTTTTAAGCACTCCATATGTGGGGAGCATCTCTTCCCAAGACTGGATGCTAGTAGGAGATGCTTTTCCCTCCTACAATAGTGAGCACAAAGGCATCTTGAGGAAGTGAGAGAATGATTATAATAATAGCTAACATTTCTTGAGCATCCATTCTTTGTGATTTTTATCTAATTTAATCCTCATAAAACTCAAATTAAAAATTAAAGATTCTATTAAGTTGCAGGGTTCCCGGGTAAACTAACATTGGTCTACATAGAAAAGCCAAAATATGCCAAAACAGTCTACAAAATGAAGAAGTTATAAAGCTTTCTGACTCTTCTGATGTTCTTAGAGACATGATCCCTGGGTTCTGAACTTTTTTTTAATCCTGAGACTGCTGTTTACCAATTCTCCACCCTTAAATTATGGTTATATCTGTCCAAGAAACTCAAACTACAGCAGAGACTCACCAATATATTATGGCGCCTCCTCATTTCAAAAGTGTGATGTCCATTTCTGTAAACTAACTACAGAATTGCATCATCTCTTATTTTGAAATCTCTGCTTCACAGAAATCTTTATTTTTTTTTCTTTTTAAGCTTATTCAGGCATTTCCTTAAACAAGGAACTAGTTCTCCATTGAGTAACATAAAACATTTTTTATCTCAAATGAGTTTTCATCTTAAAAGTACATATGGTAAGTATTTTACACACATGTAGGTATCATTTTAATAGGAGTATTCCATTAAACTTTAAATTGTCATTGTGACATTAATATAATTTATTAGAAAAGTTTGACTATGTTAAAGTTATTCATCTCCTGATATAAATTATAGATTACCAAGAACTCATCTTTGGCAACAGAACAGTGGATTACATTCAACAAAGCATAATACAACAATGGGAGAAAAATGTAACACTATACATGAATATATGTAATAATACCTCAAATGAGCATCTCAGTTTCAAAAAGATGACAGAAGACACATTACACGAGCTGAACAACTTCACTGCAAAATACTGTGAAGACTTAAAGGAGGAGGAAAATTGTGAGTGAAATGGTTTCATATAGTCTCCTCAGTAACCGGGTTCTCCATTTTCCCCTCGAATCTTTACTGGGTTCAGAATCTTGGAACATATCTGAAATAAAGGAACATGAAAATACTGTAATCATTTATACATTCTATTAAAAAAGCATTTCTTTGTCTTTTATGACTTAGTTTCTTTATGTGTTTAATGGTTATTTTTATCAAACTAATCCTTCTCCTTCTTCCTCACTCTTTCTTGGGTTAGATTCCGTTTGTTTGTTTTTGCAATTCCTTCTTCCTTTTCTTTTTTTTTTTTTTTTTAATTTTTTTTTCAACGTTTATTTATTTTTGGAACAGAGAGAGACAGAGCATGAACGGGGCGGGGGGGGGGGGGGTCAGAGAGAGGGAGACACAGAATCCGAAACAGGCTCCAGGCTCTGAGCCATCAGCCCAGAGCCTGACGCGGGGCTTGAACTCACGGACCGCGAGATCATGACCTGGCTGAAGTCGGACGCTTAACCGACTGCGCCACCCAGGCGCCCCTCCTTCTTCCTTTTCTTACACTCACATTTTACACTCACATTTTAACGGAGTTTAGCTCTACTGGAATTTAGCTGGGTGCATGGAAGATAAATGTTCTGTCTTCATGCATGCCTGAAAAGGTCTTTATTTTGGCTAGGTGTAAATTCAAAGGTTAAAGATTAGTTTCTTAGAGAGTGTGACAAGAGTTGCCTCACTGTTTTTAGCAAACAATGTTGTCGATGAGAAGTCTGCTCCCAGTGTAATTTCATGCCATAAAAATGCCCTGATTTTAGCTTTTAAAGATATTTTATTCATTTGGGGAGCTGAAACTTTCGGATATTCTGGGTATGAGTGCTTTCTAATCATTTATTTGCTGTGCACTCTCTGGCCCTCTCAATCTGAAAGTTTGTCTTTCAAATTTAGGGAAAAATATACTCTGTGACTTCTAGGTTTATTTTTCCTCCACTCTATTTCCTGTTCTTTTCATGACTTCTCTTTTTCAAATATTAAGATTTGCAGATTAGCATCTTTTCTCTGTATTTTCTGTCTTTTTTAGGTTTTAGATTCTTTTTTAAAATCTTTCTACTGATTATTATTTCAACAATCATATTTTTAATCTGATAAACCCTTATATGATTCTTGAGGGTTCTAGTTTTTGTAGCATCCTGTTTGTACCTTACACAGATAATATCTTTTGGAGTCCTCTAAGTATATTAATTAGAGGAGTATTTTAAAATACTACTCTCCTCTTTCCTAAATTCTTTTTTGGGAGAAAGGAGGTAGTTTTTCCTTTCCTTTCCTTTCCTTTCCTTTCCTTTCCTTTCCTTTCCTTTTTTCCTTTCCTTTCCTTTCTTTTCCTTTCTTTCTTTTTCATTTTTTTTCATAAAATTATATTTCATGTGTTGGGGCTCTTATATACCTTATGATCCTTGCTAAGAAGAAATAAGGCAGTTGGGGTGGGTTGACTCTACTGTTATTTAAGAGAATAGTGTTTCCATTAGATCTCTGTGAAAGTGGGAAATCTGTCAGGATATTTTAAGGGTGGAAGACAAAGATGGAGTGTATGAACTTTCCTTTTCAAATGAGGCTGGATATAAAGGGTGATACAAGTAATCACAGTGGAAGCTCTGAGAGGACCCATATCCCTTCTCCTGAAAATTCTGTAACCTCCGATGAATTTTTCTTCCCTCTCTTCTTCACTGTTTCCTTTCTTACCTTCTTTCATGAAAAGAAAAAAAAGGAATAAAGGAAATCACTTCACTCTGTGTCAACACACCTTTGAGAATATAAAGTTTTATGCTTAACCTTTATAACTATCCCTTGTCTTGAGTAACCCATGATATAAGAAGAAGACAAGTAAACAAAAAATAATTCAGTGTAATAAGTGCCTGTAAGCATAAATATAGTGTAAGAAACAAAATAGTTGGAGAAAACAGTCCAGACTGGATGGGTGTATAATATTCAATGCCGGGAGAGGAGGCATATTGCAATAAAATTAGTGAGGGATAGCACGGGGTGCTTGGAAAAGTCAAGGTATTCAAAGTGAATGGCTGACAGGGAGCTAGATGAACTAATGGATAAAATTAGAATGTCATGAGTGTTCCCATAGATAATGGGGAGAGTTTGAATTTTAATCTGAAAGCTACAGAAAAATATTGGACCACTTAAAACAGAGTCTTATAGAAAGATCATTGGGAACAGTGAGGTGATAGGGTTTCCGCAACAATAATAATAAATACAATACAATACAATACAATACAATACAATACAATACAATGGACCAGGGTCTTGTTGCAGCCTTCCAAACATACTTAAGTTTTCTCTGGGTGTTTTTAATAATCCTTTCATCATTTTTCTTTATCTATAACTATGATTTTGCTTCTGTCTTCAGATTATTCCAGATCCAAATCCCGTTCCATTTCAGATTGCAGTCTCTTCCTTCTCTCATATTGTAAGCAATCATCTCACTCAATATATAACTTCTGTTACTCATTTCAATATGTAATGCAAATGTTTGTAAATTCTGATGTATATACTAATCTATAGTATATCTGTGCATACCTATTATGCATGTGTGTGTGTCAATATCACATCTTTAATAGACTTTCCTCATTTGTTTTTCAGATGTTGGATTTCATTTATGCTTGGATTCGTGGATGTGACATGAAGATAGCAGAAGCAAACTGGTGCAGCCGCTCCGGAAACAGTGTGGAGGTTCCTCAAAAAATTAAAAATAGATCTACACTATGACCCAGCAATAACACTGCTAGGAATTTACCCAAGGGATACAGGAGGGCTGATGCATAGGGGCACTTGTACCCCAATGTTTATAGCAGCACTTTCAACAATAGCCAAATGATGGAAAGAGCCTAAATGTCCATCAACTGATGAATGGATAAAGAAGCTGTGGTTTATATACACAATGGAACACTACTTGGCAATGAGATAGAATGAATGAATATGGCCTTTTGTAGCAAAGTGGATGGGACTGGAGAGTGTTATGCTAAGTGAAATAAGTCAGACAGAGAAAAGACAGATACCATATGTTTTCACTCTTATGTGGATCCTGAGAAACTTAACAGAAGACCATGGGGGAGGGGAAGAAAACAAAATGGTTAGAGAGGGAGGGAGCCAAAATATAAGAGACTCCTAAAAACTGAGAACAAACTGAGGGTTTATGGGGGGTGGGAGGGAGGGGTGGGTGGGTGATGGGTATTGAGGAGGGCACCGGTTGGGATGAGCACTGGGTGTTGTATGGAAAACAATTTGACAATAAATTTCATGATAAAAAAAATTAATAAAAAAATAAAAGAATAAAATTGTTGTCAAAAATGACACAAAATGATGATTCTATATATTTTGTACTCACTAAAATGTGTTTATCACCATTCTTATTTAACATTGCCCCTGTATTCTAGCAAGTGAAGAGGAGAAAAGTTAAAAGATTAGTGACAATTGATTATAAATGACAAAATATTAATTGTGGATTTGTAGAAAAAGTGATATTAAAAAAATGACTGAAAGTTATGGTGGCCAATCTCATGACAAATATCCAAGACATATACCTTATTACACACAAATGAAAAACTGTTAGAAAAGCAAGTCATTCCCATGAGAGAAAAGGTACTGCCCAACATAACAAATATATAAAACTCAGATGAAAAATTTAATAGGGGATATGAAATGATGAAGATTTAAAATTGTAGTAAAAGATGGCAAGATGAACAAAAGGAGTAACGTAATTTATTCTTAGATAGAAATTTCAGTGTCTAAACATATTACTCCTCTCATATTCATCAATAAATTAAATGTAATCAAAATAAAAATTCTGGAAAACATCCATTAGAATTAATATTACTTTTTCAATTTTTATGTGTAAGAAAATTGAATTCTTTTTGGATGTAGTCCCATGTTGATTCTGGCTAAGTGGACTAGTTTCATTAACATCACATGTATTTCCTACCATTTTCTACAGTAAACATGTGTTATTTCTGATATTTAAAAATAAGTTCAATTAATAAATAAAAGTGAACAGCTAAGGTGTGCTATGTTTTATAATCATGTAATCAACCTTTTTCCCCAGACCGCTACATATTTCCATCGATGAGAAATCTATGAGAGCTTTCTCAAGATAATAAAGCTTATACTTCAGGAATTTATGGTCTAGCCCTTATCTTCTTTCTCACTCTTTTGGTGAAAATATCCTTACTGATTCATTACAATTAAGTTTTACATATGAAAAAAGTTAACGGCACACTTAGTAAGAAAAGTGTGTGTAACAAATCTTCTGAGTGTTACAAATAGTCTGCTGGTGAGATTATGGAGGAACAGGCAACTCATACGTGACTTGTAGAACTGAAAGATGATGAGATCCCCAGTGAGGAGCCTTTTGCAAAATGACATACACATTTACTCTTTGACCCTGAAATTCTACTTTTAAGAATCTATACCCAAAATAGAGTGACAAACCAAAAATCTTATACTCAAAGTAGAGTGACAAACAAAAAGATACGCATAAGGCTATTCCTAACAGCATTGTTGGTTCTTTGCCATAAGAAAAGTATCAGCAACCCAAATGTGCACCCATAGGTGACTGATCGAATAGACTCTGTATATTCATAAAGTAAGGTAATATGCCACTTAACAATGATATATAAGAGCCCATTTCTTATATTGTCATAGATCGTCTTCAAGAGATATTGTTAAATGAAAACAGCAAGGAGAAGAACAATATTTATAGTAAATAGCCTTTTGCTTAGGAAATTGTGGGGAGGGCTACAATTTAAATACATACTTGCATACACACATACTTATGGGTAATTTTCTTACAATTTTTAGAAGAAAAAAATTATAGGGGCACCTGGGTGGCTCAGTCGGTTGAGTGTTTGACTTTAGCTTGGGTCACGATCTCAAGATTTGTGGGTTCGAGCCTCGCATTAGGCTCTGTGTTGATAGCTGGGAGCCTAGAGCCTGCTTCAGATTCTGTGTCTCCTTCTCTCTCTCTCTCTCTCTCCCCCTCTCCCACTCACGCTCTGTCTCTGTCTCTCAAAAATGAATATATGGAGAACAAACTGAAGGTTACGGGAGGGTTGTGGGAAGGGGGATGGGCTAAATGGGTAAGGGGCACTAAGGAATCTACTCCTGAAATCATTGTTGCACTATATGCTAATTTGGATGTAAATTAAAAAAAATAAAAAATTAAATTGAAAAAATGAATAAACATTAAAAAATTGTTTTTTGAATTTTTTTTTAACGTTTATTTATTTTTGCGACAGGGAGAGACAGAGCATGAACGGAGGAGGGTCAGAGAGAGGGAGACACAGAATCCGAAACAGGCTCCAGGCTCTGAGCTGTCAGCACGGAGCCCGACGCGGGGCTCCAACTCACGGACCGCGAGATCATGATCTGAACCGAAGTCGGCCGCTTAACCTACTGAACCACCCAGGTGCTCCAAAACATTGCTTTTTAATAAAAAAAATTTTTTAGGGTAAACCACAACTAATGAAGGAAGGGGGTAGGAGAAATAATAAAAGCTAGATTTGCATGATAGTTTTGGTTTTTTTAGACCTACAGATATTTTATATAAGCAATAAAAAGGTAATTCCTGTGTGCTTGTGTGGCTCAGGCGGTTAAGCATCTGACTCTTGATTTCAGCCCAGGTCAGGATTTCACAGTTCGTGAGTTCGAGCCCCACATCAGGCTCTGCACTGACAGCAGGAGCCTGTTTGGGATTCTGTCTCTCTCTGTCTCTTTGCCCCTCTCCCACTTGCTCTCTATGTCTCTCTCAAAATAAATAAAAAGAAACAAAAAATAAATAAAAAACAATTCCTAAAGAAAAAAAAGCACCAAACTAAAGTAAATAATCTTAAATATATACCTATTTTGCAGCATAAACACCAAGATAAGAATTGTTTTAAGTGATATTAAAATATAGTATTTGACTATACCTGCCTGGTGAGATATGTCATAAGGAAAAAAATGAGAGAATTGTGAATTTACTGAATATTTGCCAATGAGAGGTAAGATACTGACAACAGGCCAGATATAATCTGATTTGTCTGGCAAATTGGCATAGTTGAATTTTCTGGGTATTTTACGGGAATAAGGACTTGAAAGGTAGGTTAAATTATAGGTAAATGAAAGATGTATTTTCACACATACACATTTGACTTTTGTTCCAGTGAAAATTTGATTCTGCTGCATTTGCAAATGCAACCCTTCAGAATCATAGAAGACTAAGATATTATCACACGTGCTTTATTCTAGTCATGCTAGGACAATTTATTAGAAAATATATTCATAGAAATGATTCTACTACAAGACCTGTGATGGAACAAAACACTTTTCTTATCTTCAGGACTCCTGAAGTGTCCTTCACAATAGTAATAATAATAACCACAAAAATATAACATACTTATTACGATTTTGCTCACCAATTACAATGTGGTGGAATTTTTTTCCCCCATATCACCAAGCAATTGGACACCAGCTGGGTGTCCTACAGTTCAACTCAATTCTTTTCTTTTGTTTCTTTTCTTTTCTTTTTTTTTTTTTTTTTAACTCAATTCTGACACTGCCCTGAAATATCATCAGATCCCACAGGTTAGGGGCTCAGTCCCACAAGACTGCCTCTACTCCAGATGCTAATTGCAAGCCTGGACTGTTACCTGTGGTTCTGATCGATTTGCTATAAATCAAAGGGTGCCTCAATCCCCTTATTGGCTTCCAATAAACTTGTTGGAGGGGTTCACAGAACTCAGGAAATCAGTTTATTTGCTAGATTACTGGTGTATTACAAAGAATATTAAAGAATACAAATCAACAGCCCGATGGAGACATGCACACGGCCAGGTCCCGACCAAATGAGCTTCTGTTCCTGTGGCATTTGGGGTTGGGGCCAGGCATAATGGCAGGTAGAAACTTTCTGATTTACCCACCCGGAAGCTCTCAAACTCCTTCCTTTTGGGTTTTTACAGAGACTTCACTGCATTGGCAGGCTTAATTAAATCATTGGCCATTGGTAGATTCAATCTCCTCTGCGGAAGTCCAGGGGTAGGGCTGAAGGTTCCAACCCTCATTTCGTGGTTGGTTTCCCTGGCAACCACCCCCTCCCCCCCAGGCCTGGGGATTTCCTCAAGACAACTCATTAACATAAACTCTGTCAAGCCTTCCTGGTTGAAAGGAACTTGTTACAAATACCAAAATACCCCTTTTACCTTTAGGGCTCTGAAGTGGCTTGATTTCAGGAATTGAGGACCAGAGACCAAATGTTATAATAAAAGATGTTCCCATTGTATTTATCAGTTAGGAAATTCCAAGGAGTTTAGGCGCTGTAAGCCAGAAACTGTAGATGGAGGACCAAAATGCATATTTATTATAAACCACAGTATCACACTTAAAAATAATATTCATGAAAAATGTGCATTAACAAACTGAAGGTCTCTAAAGACACTTTCAGTTTTTAGTAATGACAGGCTATGTTAGCATAAAAATCTGAAAAATACTAAAAGCTAACTAAAAATTGTAAAATTCTTAAAAGTAACAGTAAAGGGACTTCAGTCACACTTAAGGTCACCATTGATCATAAACTGCCAATTAACTAGGCAATTTATAGTCCTGGAGCATTTTACAGTATAGATATCTAATGCCTCTTGAAAATGCTCTCATCTTTAACCTCCCCCATTGTGGTCATATTGCTTCTTGACTAGTTTTCTATCTCTTTGGACTCTCTCTCTCTCTCTCTTTCTCTCTCTCTCTCTCTCTCTCTCTGTCTCCAATGTTTTTCTTTGAAGTTCTATGTTAGACCTTCTTTTTATATATGCCCTTTTCTTCATATGCCAAATATATTAACATTTATTTAAATGTGGATGAAGGCCACATCATTATCTCAAGTAGACCTCACTCCTAACCTCTAGAGCAAACTTTTTATCTACCCAATTGAACAGTTTTCTCTGATTAATCAAAAAAAAAAAAAAACAGACAAAATAAAGATAAATGTGTTATACCAACTCCTATATATCAGTGTAGAAATATGAGAAGCATTGTGCTTCCTACCTCAATACCCCCTCCTCTAGTAAAACCAAATAATTTCTATTTTAGGAACTTTTCTATTCTAACTCTATTCTATTCTATTCTCCATGTTAGCTCATTCTAGGTCCTAATCCTCTTACCACCAATAATGCGGTTTTCCATATCTCTGCCATCCTAACTCCTATTTATTAGATTAATCTTTCTTTAGAACATGAGAAAATTTCAAATCCCTAGTCAATGAGCTTTTTAGCATGTTTTATAAGGACTTTAATTATATACCATGACATCAATACATAGAACTATGCCTAAGCATATTAAGTTATATAAACGTCCACGATCTGGACACATGACCCTCTTACTCTTTAATGTCTTTATACTATTTGCATAGCAAACCATTCATCTGAGATAACTCACACCTCCTTAATTTTTTCAGTTATTCCCTATTTTCCCACGTACACTTCTCGCGTAAAATAGTTTTGATGTTGAGGCATCTGACTGGTGCAGTTGGAAGAACATGTGACTCTCGGTCTTGGTGTTGTGAGTTTGAACCCTATGTTAGGTGTAGAGATTACTAAAAAAAATAAACTTAAAAACATTAGTGTTTATGTCTTCCATCCCTTTGTCTCCTCTCCCAGAATATTCTGCATATCTTGCATATAAAGCCCTCAATCATATGGGAAAGAAACAAATCCCCAATGCTATTATGTACCACATGGCTTCATAATGTAAGTTCCTATCATGCTTGCTTTTCTAAAACCCACCAGATAGATATCTTACCTCCAAGCCTTTGTCTGTGTTGCTCCTTGCAACATATTATATTTAATATTATATTGATATTTTCCTGATTAATTCCTAATCATCCTTCCACACCTAGCGAAGGTGATTTAATGTTATTGGAACATCTCGAAATCCTGTAGCCAATCAAAATAAACTTAAGTCACATTGTTACTGCTTAAGAGAAGAAAGAGAGTGATGACCCTTGCAACAGCAACAGAAAGAAAAAAAAAATGCTATATTTCACTTTTGGTTTCTCAATAAAGAAGATTTTTACATATTTTAATTTTACATATCTATCTTCCCTCCATCCACTTCAGGCAAGCTGCTTGCTGATTATAAACAAATACCTAAATACAATTTTGGTTGCTAATACTTGAACTCTTAAGAAAGAGAAACATAGAACATGCATTTAAGTTCAGTCCAGGAAATGTCTGGTATATGTTTGCCTCACTCAGTCTAGCAGAATCCTTTAGAAATACTTGTGGTTTCTCAAAGGATGGTTAAGACACTTACTCAAGCTGGTATGAAATTAGCACAGAGGACGCCTTTGATGACTCAGTCGTTTTCTCATAACAACTATCTTAATTTTGTCTGTATATAGTTTAGAATAAGTAGAGAGGAGAACAAATACTTAAGGCTAGATTAAAAGGGAATATGTACACAAATTTTTGGAAATGAATTCGTATTGCTTTCAAATACAGTAAGTGAACAAAATAATTTTCTTTGGGGTATTAAAACTACAAAATTTTAATATAAGAGATTGGAAAGAACAATTTCTTTTCTTTTCTTTTCTTTTCTTTTTTCTTTACTTTCTTTTCTTTTTTACAGATTAGAAATGTTTATACTTAATGATGTAATGCGATTAATGTAATGGATCGGTGTGATATCTGTGGAAAGGAAAGGTAATCATTGGTTCTGCACATTAAATTATGATATGGACCTTGAGAGTTGATATGCCCCTGAGGTAGAACAGTGAAAGTGTATTACTGGCTTTGCCAACTGATATCAGACTGCTTGTGATTGGTCTTATTGACAGGAAGAGCGAAAATGGCATTTGCCAGGTCAGTAGCTGCATTCCAAACACCAGGGGTGTATTGAATTCGCTGAAGCAATGACACCACATCGGGTACAGCAACTGCAATTGGAATAATCATCCCCAGATGGTTACAAAACTCTCTGGTCATTCTCTAAGATCCATCTATCTTCTTCACGGGCCAAATAGGAAAAATGAGATGGGCATTACCACCCCTGCATTTTTTAAGTCCCTCATGGTGGGTAGTACTAATCTGTGCAATTCTTCCAGGAATGTCGTATTACTTTTGGTTTACTATTTCCTAGGTGCAGGCAGTTCTAGTAGCTTCCACCATAATAGCCCTCATTCCACAAGTCCGGGAACCTATCTATGTGGGGAGTTTGCCAGCTGCTGAGTATATCTATTCCAATTGTACATTCCAGAAAAGGAAAATAACCACAGGATGAGTTTGGAGACCCACCCAGTCCCCTGTGAGTGGGATCTGAGCTAAAATTCGATTGATCATCTGATCTGCATAAGCCCCTACTCTGACTGGTGGGTTATAGTGAGGTCTTGGGTCTCCTGGAATTAGTTCCGAGCCAGTGTCCAACAGACAGTCTTTGAAAGTTCTGATTATTTCCTTTTGCGCAGTGCACAGTTACCCTAGTAAAAAGGTGTAGGTCTCATTGAGGAAGGTTGGGGAAAAGATTAACAGTATAAATTTTAGACAATATACCGAAACCCTTCCTCATGGGGACCGGTCCTCCTCTTCATTCTGGGTCTGTAAACTGGCGTAAGTCTGGAAATCGATTGAAGAACCGTGACTCTATATTTTAATGATCCAGGTAGACTTTGGTTCACTTGACCTAGAACTTTTCTGCTTATACGGATCGAGTGACGACTTAGTAGCCTTCCCATCTGTTTCACTTCTAGGAACACCTTAGTTAATTGTGCAAGGCCACAGGTCTATGGGAGTCAGAGTATTCTGATGGCTGCTTTGGCTGTGCTGCCCATCATGGTAACCACACTCAGCTTTCCTTCGCAGTTGAATGTTGCCATTCGGCCACTGCCACTTTGGATCCAATTAGCCTCCTTGCTTTTATTCCCAATTCAGTGACTGCAATTCCTACAGTAAGTCTAGTTTCCAGAGAAGAGCGATCTCAGCGTTCTTCAAGGATGCTAGGGACTCCCCTCACAAATTTATCTCCCATGGTGAAAGGGATGTATGTCTTCCAGACCCTCCCAGTGTGGGTGAGTAGGTTTTAAATAACAAATCCACTCTCACATTCCAACCTCCTTCAGCTTTTTCTATATTAAACTAAAACAGCTCTAGTATTTCCAATGTTCTCATGACAGGCCACCTTTTGGTCCATATTTTAGTCAACCAACTAAACAAATTGTTAGAGTCTTTTCTAACTCTCCAAACTGCGATATTCAATGCAGAATCTCTGCTTAGTGAGCTCATATTAATAAATTTGACCCAATCCAACTTCATGTTCCTTTCATCTAGTGGGAAAATCCCACAGCCTTAGTATTCATTCCCACACATGCTTCCCAGATTTTCATCTGCATAAATTAGAAAACTCCAGTTGTTCTTTTGAAGTAGAGCTCACCTTCTCATGGATCATACTTTGTACCGTTAGGCACCTTCTGGGACTTGAGTCTTGTTGTAAGTTTAGAAGTAAGGAAGAGTGAAAGGGAGGTCCGGAGGATATTCAGAATTGTCTTGCTGAGCAGCTGTCTCAGGGAGTCTGTACAGTTTCCTCAGCATCGTAGGGTGAATCCTCTCAGAAGGGGATAGAGAGGCTACTCCCACTGGGGGTGAAAGGCTGCTCCCTCTGGGGATGGGGAGATCTCTTCCAGTGGTAAATAAGATCCATCAGAATTTAGAGGCTCAATATCCCCAGCTTCACTGGGATATTCCCATGTGTCCCCATTCCAACTTTCAGGACTCCATTCATCCTCACTCAACACTCTCTCTTTAACAGTAGATATTCTTTGAAGCTGGGACTTCAATATCTGTAGTAATTCAATAATCATAGGATGAGATTCTAGGTTGGATTTTCAACAATCTCGACCCTGTGTCTGGAGAATATAAGGGTGTCCTTCACGGCATACATAAGGTTTTGAGATCATTTATGCAGCAGTTGAGTTGGAAGTTCAAATCCCTGAGCTCATCCTTTTCTTTCTCCACTTTGTCCAGTACAAACAACCAACCAGTTTTGTTACATTTGTTAGTTTGATTAGAAAAAAAAAAAAAAAAAAAACATGAAAGTCTCATGGTCACCCAGCTTCCTCTTTTTTTTTTTTTTTTAAGTGGTTGATGATGAGTATCCAGTGGTGATGCTTTTGTATATCCATTGCCACATCACACTGTGGACTATCAACGCCCCCTTTACAACTGGAAAGAGTCATTAGTGTCTTTAAATCTAATCAAATCAAGAGCCAATTTCAGAAACTCCAGAACTAATTCAGAAACTTTATCCTCAACATTCTGTCTCTCTTAACCAGTTTTAGTACCAAGACCTATATTATTCAGGGTTCTCTAGAAGAACAGAACCAATAGGATATAGGTACAAGAAATTGATTCATATGACTATGGAGGCTGAAAAAGTGTCAAGCTATGCAGTTGGCAAGCTAGAGACCCAGGACAGCCAATGTTGTAAGTTTCGGTCCAAAGGTAGAAAATGGCTGGTGTTCCAGCTCAGCAATCAAGCAGGAGAAGTTCCCTTTTACTCAGTCTTTACAAAAAAAAAAAAAAAATTCTAGTCTTCAACTGAATGGATGAGGTCCACTCGCATTAGGGCAGGCGATCTATTTTACTCAGGCTACCAATTAAATGATTAACCTTATCCAGAAACACCCTCACAGACACACCCAGAATAATGTTTAACTAAATGTCTGGGTGCCCCCATGGTCCTCAAGTTAACACATAAAATTAGCTATCACAACTCACTACGGAAAATATCATTGCTGTTACAATTGTTACTGTGGGTTATTTACTTAGAAGGTCACCTCCTTTCTCAACAGTTTTAGAGTCTTTAAGACTCATGAGTCACATGAAGAATATCGGATTAACAGAAAACACTCTCAATCAACAATTATCACATGTTTCTATGTCTCAGTAAGTAGAATCCACAGATCTGGGAACCAATGGTGGAAATAGGATTGACCCTGTTTACCACTGCTCCCATCGGTTTGGGGAATTTGTGTTTTGTTTACATAATCTGAATTTATCTGAACATATCTGAACATAATCTGAATTTATCTGAACATATCTGAACATAATCTGAACATATCTGAAGATATGCAGGTCTGAAAGCACTGGTTTCCACAGCGGGAGCATTTTCATCAGGCAAACAATCAGAATCTCATTAAAGCATAAACTATGGCTGCTAGTCTGGGGTTTTTATGCCAAGAGCCCAGCAGGAAAAGCAATGAGTCACAATCCTGACAAAGTTAATTCAGTCTGATTACCAGGAGAATGTCGGGCTGTTGTTGCATAAGAGGGAAGGTGAAGCATATGTTTGTCATCAAGGTGACCCACTAGGATATCTCTTGCAAGCTCCCCGCTAAACTTTGACAGTTAATAGGTAAGTTCAGTAGAAGTGATCTGAGAAGAACTTGGCAGTCAGAGTCTTAGATACCTTAGCAATGAGTATCATGGTCACCCCACTAGGTAAAACACCTAGACTAGTTGAGAGCACGGTCAAGGGTGAGCGGCGTCTAGAATGGGTAGTGAGGTAAGAAGGTAGTAAATGTTAGTTGCAATGACAGGGTGAAGAGTTTGTCTCACTAGTAAGTTTCACCAAGAAAAGAGACTGACTAGAATGCTGGAGGAGCTAGTCATGGAACACTTTTATACTAGCCAAGCAGATCCAAACAGTGCAAGAGTAGGTTGCCGTAGATGTTCTAGTGTGTTGCCCGACTACCCCCTTCAGGACTGAGGTATTTACTTCCCAGGCTCCTGGGAGTGTTGGCAAATGAATTCTCTCAATTGAGTCTCTTACTGGGAATTGCTCTCTGCCAAAGAAAGTCACCGTCTCAGGACAGCCCAAATCAAATGACTGGTTAAGCTGGGGGAGGGGGGGTATGCAGACCCAGCCCTTTTATTTCAAGAAGTGCAACTTGGAAGGACCAGCCAAGTCCCAGAATTCCCCCCATGGGATCAGCTGGGACCTCTGTTGCAACTACATTGTGTGGATGCACAATTTCTTCCTTTACCCAGCATGGTTCCCCTTACCCTCAGTGTTCTCATTCTCAAAAGCATTTAGCATTAAAGCTTCTACCCAGAAATCTCAGAATTTCAGAGTCTATTTCCTAACGAATCCTACTTATTAAAAAAAAAAAAAAAACAAACGAACTAAAGTGATTGTTTTATGGATCCACTGAATGCTGTTTTTAGGGGAATAAAAACATTCTGTCACGTCATGACTCTAGCTGTTTCCACTTTACTTAATTCTTACTATACTCACTCTTTTTTTTATTTTTTTATTTAAAAAAATTTTTTTAACGTTTATTTATTTTTGAGACAGAGAGAGACAGAGCATGAACGGGGGAGGGTCAGAGAGAGGGAGACACAGAATCCGAAACAGGCTCCAGGCTCTGAGCCGTCAGCACAGAGCCCGACGCGGGGCTCGAACTCATGGACCGCGAAATCGTGACCTGAGCCGAAGTCGGCCGCTCAACCGACTGAGCCACCCAGGCGCCCCATCACTCTTTTAGTTATTCAGTGTCCATCCATTCAATAAATGAGCCTGTTCTAACTGCAGAAATGATTATGCCTGAGATTACACAATTAGCAATGGACTTCTGGGTGTTGGTCTGGCAAATATGGAGCTTAGAAATGATCACTGCCATCCACACAACGAGAAAAAAAGCCAAATAAATTAAAAATTAACAGCTCTTCTTTAATCCATGAGGGAACTGAGGTCACAGGTCACTACACAGTACATTGAAGAGGTAGAAAAATGGATACAGAGAATCTAAGTTTCCGGGAGCACAGGCCCAGGAATGGAAAATCCACGAGAACTGGTCCAGGGTAGGAAACCCCAATGTAATCGACAAATTTCTGGGAAGAGGATTAAAGGAAAGGCTCCTCAAAGAGAATGACAGTTCATCTGAACAACATCAGGGAATTGAGTAGCTTCCACCAATCAAGCATTTCTCAAAAAGCAGTTTCTCCGTTAGGTAGTTCCTTCACCAAATGCACGATGTTTAAAAACATTTCCCATCCCTTCTAAATTCTTCGCCAGGCAGTTTGGATGTCTCTATTTCTTTAGAGGTGATTACCGGTATTTTACCAGGTGGAGGGGGTCTCTCTTATACTGCACTTCCTGGGCACAGGGAAGGCTGATGTGTACAAAGTGAGGCTGTCCTCCTTACTCCCATCAATGCGTCTTTTCTTATTTCCATGCTCCTTCCTATAATCTCTCACCCCGGAATCTACAGCACTCGTGAAGACGTTTTTATGTGCGGATGGTCGTCAAATTAGTGTTGCTGTTAAGGGACAAAGAACCTCCTATTCTGCCATCCTGCTGATGTCTCTTCATCAGTTAAATTTTTTTTTTTTAACGTTTATTTATTTTTGAGACAGAGAGAGACAGAGCATGAACGGGGGAGGGTCAGAGAGAGGGAGACACAGAATCTGAAACAGGCTCCAGGCTCTGAGCCGTCAGCACAGAGCCTGACGCGGGGCTCGAACTCACGGACCGCGAGCTCATGACCTGAGCCGAAGTCGGACGCTTAACCGACTGAGCCACCCGGGCGCCCCCATCAGTTAAATTATTAAGGAAAGATTTTTTCCTAAAATATTTTAAGTTCACAGGTCTTGTGGTTTAAGCACCGGTCATAGATTAACCAGAACTGACGTGAAGCCGAAACTAAACATTACTTGCTGTTTTGTTTCTCTTTCTTTGGTTCCTTATCTCAAAAGCAATATGTTTTGGTTATGTGTTATGTCTGCTAAGTGCCAAAGGGGTTTAAAATGAAATATCCATGAGTTCTGAGACTATCTTCTTTTTTTTTTTCTTCCTTTTTTTAAAAATACAAGTATATGGGGCACCTGGGTGGCTCAGTCGGTTAAGCGTCCGACTTCGGCTCAGGTCATGATCTCACGGTCTGTGAGTTCGAGCCCCGCATCGGGCTCTGTGCTGACCGCTCAGAGCCTGGAGCCTGTTTCAGATTCTGTGTCTCCCTCTCTCTCTACCCTCCCCCGTTCATGCTCTGTCTCTCTCTGTCTCAAAAATAAATAAACGTAAAAAAAATTAAAAATAAATAAATAAATAAATAAATAAATAAAAATACAAGTATATAATGAAATTAGTGATTGAATCACAAACTATCGCGGTGCTATTTTGTAAATGTACTAGTAGCTCTGGTGAGGGATACATTTTTGAAGGCTCACTTTTCAGCTGGTGAACATTGATCCTATTCCCTAAATAGGATCTAAATGCTAACCCTTCCTCTGGCTGAATCAGGATACAATGAAAACATACATTGACGATATTTTGGTAGCTTTTGGATACTTCAGAGTTTTCATAGGTCTGAGGGTTTGTTCAGGAGGCCTTCGTGGCCATTTCTTGCTCCCCTGTTCATTTCCTGTCACCTCTGCAATGTCCTCCACCTTGCAGCGTGTGACTGCCCTTCTCTGCTAATTCTGCCCGGTGCTTCTCACTGGCTCGAGGGCTCCGTGGGTCCCAGGGAAGTGTGAGACACCATTTAGGGCAGGATCAACCTCTACAGCTAAAACTTCCCTAAGAAATAAAGTGTTGCGATTTATTTTTAAAGGTTATTATTGCTGGCTGCTAATACCCCTGGCCCGAGAAGACTGAAGACGGGAGATGTGTCTTGTGTTTTGAAAAGCAGATTTCCAACAATCGGAAGTTTACCCAGGAGACAAATTTTGCCCCCAACCTCAATCAACTCTTCAGTGCACGCCCAGGAACTCATGCCAGCAGCTAGAAATGAGTAGATACATTCATCAGAATTGGAAATTTAATATAAAGGAAACCCCAGCCAGGACCCCAGCCAGGCAGTCCAGCATTCTCCAGCACTGCCTTCCTGGGGAATAGGCACACTTTTTGTAGCGTAGGGCTTGGAATTAAGTAGATGCCTTCTTCCCAAGCCTCTTGTGACCAGGCTTCTCCTGACCCTTGCCCTGTCACAGGCTAAGCCGAACTGTACTGCAATTGCACGTGCATTAGGCACCCCTTTAGTAGCCCTTGGGCAGCCTAGACCTCTTAGACCGGGGAGCTAAGGCCCACCCCCAAAACAACTAGAGAGCTTCCGGCGTGCTTGAGGCCCCTCCCACTCACCCCACCTGGATATCGCTCCAGGCAGCGACTATAAATTGGTGACAGTCCCAATTTGCTGCCTGATGGAGTTTCTGGGATTCTCCAGCAACTAGGGCTCCCAGATCTCTCTCTCTCTCTCTCTCTCTCTCTCTGTGTGTGTGTGTGTGTGTGTGTAAGATGAAATAAAATGGAGTCACTTATGTCAAGGGGTTTTGAAACTGACCTGGGAGGTCATTAAGGATGTGGGCTTCATGCACGTCCTCCCGAACTGGGCCAAACCGCAAATATTCCAAGGACTCTGCACAACAATCTGCCACTTGCTACAACTTTTGCTTGGCGAAAGCCCTAGCCACCTTTTAGTCAAGATTAGTTTTCTGCTGCCAGAGTCCATCAAAATTCTTTGTGAACAGCGGCGCCTAGACGGCTCAGTCAGTGAAGTGACCGACTCTTGATTTTGGCTCAGCTGGTGAAGTCACAGTTGTGAGATCAAGCCCCATGTCGGGATCTGAGCTGGGCATGGAACCTGCTTAAGATACTATCTCTTGTTCTCCCTCTGCCTTGCCCCCACTCACACTCTTGGGCATGCTCTCTCTCTCTCTCTTTTTAATAACTTTTTTAATGTTTACGTATTTTTGAGAAGGAGAGAGCATGAGCAGGGGAGGGGCAGAGAGAGAGGGAGACACAGAATTCGAAGCAGGCACAAGACTCCAAGCTGTCAGCACAGAGCCTGACATGGGGTTCAAGTTTACCAACTGCGAGATCATGACCTGAGCCGAAGTCACACATTTAACTGACTGAGCCTCCCAGGTGCCCCTCTCTCTTTCTCTCTCTCTCTCTCTCTCAAAAAAAAAAAAAAAAAAAAAAAGAATTATTTGAGCAATGTATATAAGCATTCTTGTTTTGTATTTAAACATCTTTGGCATTTGGGGCGCCTGGGTGGCTCAGTCAGTGGAGCACCCAACTTCAGCTCAGGTCAATGATCTCACAGTTCCTGGGTTCGAGCCCCACATCGGGCTCTGTGCTGACAGCTCAGAGCCTGGAGCCTGTTTCAGATTCTGTGTCTCCCTCTGTCTCTGCCTCTCCCCCACTCACACTCTGTCTCCCTCTGTCTCAAAAATAAATAAACATTAAAAAAATTATAAACATCTTTGACTTTCACCCCCTAGTAGACACTATGTGGGTTGCTACCCAAACTCGTGTACCCTGAATTGCAGCTTATGATCCCAGATAAACACTTTTGCTTAATTATTGCCTTTCTGACCATTTTAGGTTGGCCCTTCTTGGGCAAAAGGGTTGGGTAAAGTGGAACTCTGTCTTCAGGGGGAACATTCTCCATTGGGTAGATTGGGGCTTGGAGTAGGTATGCACCTCATCCCTCAAGAGCCTTCTCCTGTGACCCAGTCTCTCCTGACCATTGTCTTATTCCAGGTCCCTGGCCACACTGAACTGCACGGCAGAGTAGGCATAGGGGAGAAATGGCAACCCTTCAGTAGGCCTTGGGAAGCAAGGGCCTCTCTAGACCTATGGAGGTAGAGCCCAATCACAACCATCTGCATAGCCTCCGGGGTGGAGGGGACCTACCCCATGAAAATCATTCTCAGCTGGCAGCTGCAAAGTGGCAATCGTTTGTCCCTATCTGAACTTGCTGCCTGATAGGCTCTTGCGACTCTCTAGCAAGCAGGGCTTTCGGGAGTTCCTTACTGGAGAATACCGCAGCCAACCCCCAACCTCTACTCCGGCAGGCAGTCCGACTTCCTCCAGCTCTGCCTTCAGTGGTGCATGCCCAACTGTGCATGTAGGACAGGGCTTGGAATAAGGCAGATGCCTTGTTCTCCCAAGATCATGCCTCTCCCGCTCCTTGCCCTCCCCAGGGTCCCTGGTGAAAGAAAAGGAGGCGGAGGAGAGGAAGCACAAAGAGAGAGAGAGCTAGAGAGAGAAATCAGGCCCTTCTAAAACAGAAATATTTTAAAGGGACATAGGCTTCTTGGGAATTTCCAGCCTCACAAAACATTCTTCTTTAGGGGACAAAAAAACATACACAGAACTGGGTGGGGCGGCGGGGGGGGGGGGAAGCGAATTACACAAATTCTATTTTCAACTATTTGTGGGTGTGCGTGTGTGAATGGTATTTTCTGAGCCAATTGTGTCATATGTATGTGCCATATATATATATATATATATATATATTCTAATCATGTATGTTCGTGTATGAATATTATATATATGTATTTGTGTGTATATATATATACACATATATACATATACACATATACATATATATACATATATTATATATGTATATATACATATATATACATATACGTATATATGTATATATACATATATGTATACATATACATATACATATATATACATATACATATATATACACATATATGTATACATATACATATACATATATATGTATATATATATGTATATATGTGTATATACACACACACACACACACACACAATTAGAATTTAAAATACCTCCTAAAAGGTAGAATTCTTCTAGATTGGTAGACTGGGTAGAAAATACACTGTTCATGAAACTGTTTTGTCAAAGTAGTACAAATGTATACTCTTGATGCTTTCAAGTATAAACCTTATAAAGATCTATCATACATTTTTGAAACATTTATCTACAGGCCACACTGTGATACAATTTTACTTCATAAAAACATACAACTGCATTTCAAGAACACTCTATTTCAGGGTGCCTGGGTGACTGTCCGGTAAGCATCTGGTCATAACGGCTCAGGTAGTGAACTCAAGGTCATGAGATCAAGTCCCCCTTCGGGCTCCACACTGAGCGTGGAGCCTGCTTGGGACTTTCTCTCTCTCTCGTGCTCTCTCTCTGTCTCTCTCTCTCCCGGCCACTCATGCTTTCTCCTTCTCTGTCTCTCAAAATAAATAAATAAACATTAACAACAGGATATCCTATTCCGTGCTGCTGGGTGAAAATCCGCAAAGTTTAAAATCTTTTTGGAGCGCCTGGGTGGCTCAGTCAGTCAAGCCTCTGTCTCTTGATCTCAGCTCAGGTCATGATCTCATGAGCCCTGAGCCCCACGAGACAGAGCCCTGAGCCCGGCTCCGCGCTGACAGAGAGGTGCCTGCTTGGGATTTTCTCTCTCCTTCTCTCTACCCCTCTGCGGCTCGCTTGCTCGCTCTCTCTCAAATAAGCAGACAGTTTTAAGAAATCTTTTGACAGCTGTTTTAGACAAATAGTGAAAAAATGCCAGAGTTTACATTGATTAGGAAACCCAACTTTATTCATTCAGCAAACTTCTATTTTGTCCGGAATGTCCGACAACAGTCATAGTACAAATAGTGCCTGGTGTTTGCTGGACGATTTTCTCAAAGCTTAATATTAACTTAATTAATCTTAACAAGAAGCTTGTAAAAGAAAAAAAAAACTACTATCATGTCTATTTTGAGTATGAAAACAAATTAGCAAACAGATGTTAAGTAACTTCCCCAAGATCACAGGGCTAGTAAGCTGCTGAGCTGTGATTTGAACTGACGTCTGTTCTCTCAACCACTATGGTTTGTTGTCGTAAAATAGATTTGCTATTTAGTCCTCTGAATAAGTAGAAGGTTCTGTGTACAGATTATATTTTATGAAAATAAGGGGAACACTAAGATTATTTTGGCCATGATGATAATCATTGGTACGACACTAGTTTACCTCTCTTCTCACAAAGTGCCTGAGACTGAGTTTCTAAAGTTCTGGTCCATTCGATTTCAAATTCTGGGAAAATGCAGAATGTGAAGTGTGCTTTCCTGGGAACATTTTTGGAGGCGAGGTTGGGGCTGTTAGAATACCTACAATCGAGACACCTACACATACCTCAGAAGACATTTTCTGTGATCTTTTTCGTTCATCTCATGATTAAGCATGTAACGTCTTGGCAGTTCTGATGTGATCCTTTTCGTTCATCTCATGATTAAGCATGTAACGTCTTGGCAGTTCTGATGTGATCCTTTTCGTTCATCTCATGATTAAGCATGTAACGTCTTGGCAGTTCTGATGTGATCCTTTTCGTTCATCTCATGATTAAGCATGTAACGTCTTGGCAGTTCTGATGTGATCCTTTTCGTTCATCTCATGATTAAGCATGTAACGTCTTGGCAGTTCTGATGTGATCCTTTTCGTTCATCTCATGATTAAGCATGTAACGTCTTGGCAATTCTGATGTGATCCTTTTTGTTCATCTCATGATTAAGCATGTAACGTCTTGGCAATTCTGATGTGATCCTTTTTGTTCATCTCATGATTAAGCATGTAACGTCTTGGCAATTCTGATGTGATCTTTTTCGTTCATCTCATGATTAAGCATGTAACGTCTTGGCAATTCTGATGTGTAATTGTCTCCTAAGGCCTGCTTTCTCCTCTGGCACAGACAACCAGAAGAAAAGCTATATTCATACTTTATTTGCCGTCAGAATTTCTAAAGTTAGAGCACAGATGTAAGATTCACAGTGTGCTGGATTTCTGCCAAATGAATTACAACCCCACTGGCATCTAAACGGGAATAGAAGACAGAAAGCTACGTATATGTTAACACTGTAATACGACTGTGTAATATAACCAAAAGGCTATAGAATGTAGTAAAATATTTGATATCGGTAATAATCCCTACATACCTTTGAAGGATGAGGCAGATTTGGACTAAATGTTGCTCCCATGGAATTTGGGAAAGGGTTTTGTTATTATTTGTTATTTGTATGTTATTATTTGTTATTTGTTTTTTTTTTCAACGTTTATTTATTTTTTGGGGGACAGAGAGAAACAGAGCATGAACGGGGGAGGGGCAGAGAGAGAGGGAGACACAGAATCGGAAACAGGCTCCAGGCTCCGAGCCATCAGCCCAGAGCCTGACGCGGGGCTCGAACTCACGGACCGTGAGATCGTGACCTGGCTGAAGTCGGACGCTTAACCGACTGCGCCACCCAGGCGCCCCTATTATTTGTTATTTGTATTAGTCAGGGGGCACCTGGGTTTCTCAGTCGGTTAAGCATCCGACTTTGGCTCAGGTCATGATCTCACAGTTCTTGAGTTCGAGCCCCGAATCAGACTTTCTGCTGTCAGCACAGAGCCCATTGTAGATCCTCTTGTCCCCCTCTACCTGACTCTCCCCCACTTGCACAGGCACTCTCTCTCTCTCGCTGTCTCTCAAAAAGAAACACTAAAAAAATTGTTTATTGGTCAGGTCTCTTTAGTTATGGTTAATAGAAAGTTGAGTCCATTTAAATAGCCTAGACAAATGAAGGCATCTGTTATCTCACAGAGGGGAAGGTGATTAGGGTGGTACAGAAAACTGAAGAAAGCTACGGATTTCAGGTCTCCGCAGATGAAATTGCACTGTGCTATTCTCTGCTTCTGTTTGAATCTGAGTTCTGCTCGCTTACTGTAGTTAACCTTCTCCAGGGAGGATTGTTACGGCAAGTAGCAAACCCAACTAAAAACCCCAACTTAAAAAAAAAAATCTATTTCTCAACTTCCATTTATCAACTCATGAACTCCGAGGTTTTTTTTCGATATATGAAATTTATTGTCAAATTGGTTTCCATACAACACCCAGTGCTCATCCCAAAAGGTGCCCTCCTCAATACCCATCAATGAACTCAGATTTATCTCGCTTGGGTCACATGTCCACAACTTGGACCAACCACTTTTTGCCAAGAGATAAAGTTCAGATCTGGATCCGTAGAATAAAATCAATACTTGTCTGTTAGGTTGAATCTCTATTCAAACACACACTAAACTAAAAGATGAATTAATAATGCAGTAAACCACATTTATATGTAAATTTTAGGGTTTTTTTTTTAAGGCTGAGGTAATATCCATATTTAAACAGCCAAAATTCTAAGGCACAGATATTAAAATTTGTCTATCACAATTCTTCCTTCAATAAAAAGAATTTTTAAAAATTTCTCTTATTTCTAAAAAAAATCTTTTATCTCACAGGCTGCGGTTGTTGCTACAGTTATTACTTAGAAATGAACAAAATAAAACACTATGACATCTGCAAGTTATCAACCAAGTTTTTTTTTTTTTAATTTTTTTTTTCAGCGTTTTTATTTTATTTTTGGGACAGAGAGAGACAGAGCATGAACGGGGGAGGGGCAGAGAGAGAGGGAGACACAGAATCGGAAACAGGCTCCAGGCTCCGAGCCATCAGCCCAGAACCTGACGGGGGGCTCGAACTCACTGACCGCGAGATTGTGACCTGGCTGAAGTCGGACGTTTAACCGACTGCGCCACCCAGGCGCCCCTCAACCAAGTTTTTAAATTGTGTTCATGAATTGAAATATTTTTAAGTTCTCTTCTCTGAATGAAAATCACAAAATATCATGGAAGAATTGAGTCAAAGATATGTGTTTATGTTTTCAAAGGAATTATTGGCCTCCTCTAAGTACTCACATGTTTTGTATTTATGGAGAATTATCTGATTTTGTGAGGGTAGATTATTTTGATTATTCCGTTATAAATTACTTGATTGAATGATGGAGCAAAGCACTTAAGGAATATTACTCCTGTAATAAAAACAATTATAAAAGACTTGAGAATCAAGGAGATAGACCAGAAATTCATAACTTGTCATCATCACCAAACGAATCCAATAAGAATTCAAATGCTCTTTCTAGGGGCGCCTGGGTGGCGCAGTCGGTTAAGCGTCTGACTTCAGCCAGGTCACGATCTGGTGGTCCGGGAGTTCGAGCCCCGCGTCAGGCTCTGGGCTGATGGCTCAGAGCCTGGAGCCTGTTTCCGATTCTGTGTCTCCCTCTCTCTGCCCCTCCCCCGTTCATGCTCTGTCTCTCTCTGTCCCAAAAATAAATAAACGTTGAAAAAAAATTAAAAAAAAAAAACAAATGCTCTTTCTATCATGCCAATTATAATTTACCTTTGCCCAGTACTGTTTGTTTGAGGGCTCGGATTAAAAACAGCGCATAGTGTCTGGAAGTTTTCCCCTTGGCTGTTAGTTTAACAGTCCGGAGATGGCTGTTTTTGTTATAATCTTGGTTTATGCTGAAAAAAAATCCCACAACCCCTTCCTCTCTCCGATTATGAGAATCCCTTAGAAGTGGAAGAAACATCCGGAATGTCAGACAACAAAATTCAAATTCCTTAGCTGGTGCGTACCTGTCCCTCTCACTGACAGTCTGCTGCCTCCTGCTGGTGCAGCTTAGAAGCCTTTTCTGGTCTTTCATGACTTGAATTTCTCCACCTAAAAAAAATATGTGTGTGTGTGTATATATATATATATATATATATATATATGTTTTTATATTTCAAATATATAAAAAATATTTAAAATATATAAAAATATAAAAATATATATAATATATAAAAACATATATATGTTTTATATTTCAAATATATAAAAAATATTTAAAATATATAAAAATATATAAAAATATTTTTAAAATATGTTTTTATATTTAAAATATATATATTTAATATATATATAACATATATGTAAAAACATATATATATATATACATATATATATATATATATATATATGTTTTTAAAGTTTATTTAAAAAGCGAAAGAGAGCACAAGCAGGGGAGGGGCAGGGAGAGGGAGAGACAGAAAATCCCAAGCAGCCTCCACACTGTCAGCACAGAGCCTGACATGGGGCTCGAACCCACAAAAACTGCGAGATCATGACCTGAGCTGAAACCAAGAGCTGGGCGCTTAATTGAGCCACCAGGTGTGCCTTTTTAAAAACAGATGTTTGGCCTCCCAGAAACTACTTATTTTGGCCCTTAAAATGGAGATTTACCTTGTCAGCTCACAGTGCTATTCAGGGACACTTTCCAGGTCCCAGGGGCCGGGCAGAGAGACTGCAAGCTTACGTCCACCTGTGCCGTGGACTCTTCTACCAACCAACCCTGTGCCCAAACCAGGACGTTAAACGTAATCCTCCCGTCCTCTCTCAGAATGGGTCCCCTGATTTCACAGATGGCCTTTTCCTCAGAGGATTTGAATATTTTTTATTGTTGTTATAATTAATTATTATCGTCGTCATCACAATTGGTTTCACAGGCACCTACACGATTCTTTTAGGAATTTTAAGAAATTTTTGTCAGTCTAAACAGATCTGGGAAGCATGAAGATCAGCTACAGCGTATTTTATTATTTACACAGATTTGACCTCTGTCCATAAATAAAATTACAATTGAGTATACAAGTAGAACATGCATCCTAACCCAAAGAAGGTAATTAGAACATGAAGAAAACACAGAGCAGCTTTTGGGTAAATAGACCGAAAGCGACGTTACCACTCCTTCTTCAGTATTTCCACATATAGCACTCATTCCCTATTTCTAGTATTACACCTCTTGCCGTGTCTTACAGCTGGCTGAGCAACTGAGAGGACACACGGCACTCTCACCTCTAACTGTGAACCTGAACGTGAAGAGAACAGTTTCTCTACCTCCATACTCTAGGCAGAGAATGGACGAAAATCGCCTACAGAAACATCACATTTTTCTGGTCCTCAAGATAGCCAAAAATATCCATTCATGTCAAATATTTTCCAGAATCGCTGGGGAGCTACATAATAGGCATCAAGGTAGAGGTGTTGCTTCAAGGCCGTTAGACCCCATGACTACGAAAACGGAAAGAGGAACGTAGATTATTCATAGGGAACAACATTAGAAATGATCTGCGAGACCACTGAAAATGGCTTATTGGGGGTGCCTGGGTTGCACAGTCAGTTAAGCATCTGAAACTTTGATTCCGGTTCAGGTTTGTGGGCTCGAGCCCTGTGACAGGCTCTGTGCTGACGGTGGTGCAGAGCCTGCTTGAGATTCTCTCTCTCCCTCTCTCTCCGCCCCTCCCCCACTCAGGTGCACGTGCACACACTCTCTCTCTTTCAAAAATAAATAAACTTAAAAAAAATGGCTTAGGGGCGCCTGGGTGGCGCAGTCGGTTAAGCGTCCGACTTCAGCCAGGTCACGATCTCACGGTCCGTGAGTTCGAGCCCCGCGTCGGGCTCTGGGCTGATGGCTCAGAGCCTGGAGCCTGTTTCCGATTCTGTGTCTCCCTCTCTCTCTGCCCCTCCCCCGTTCATGCTCTGTCTCTCTCTGTCCCAAAAATAAAATAAAACGTTGAAAAAAAAATTAAAAAAAAATGGCTTAATGGGTGAACCAGTACGTTTCAAGGCCCAGTATGCTCTACTTTTAATCCTAGTCTTTGTTGATTATTGAAAAACATGCTAAGATATATTTAGAGAAAACTGAGGGGAGATGCACTTTATTATCTTTATAATATTATATACCTTGAAGGAGAGGGGGGGAAAAACATGTCAGCTCTTCAAGTTACTTGTTCGGCAAGACTAACATACCTGAGGAACAGAATTCCATTGGCTTCAGGATCGTCTTATTAAATTTGACCACCTCTTCAGTCCTCTGCTTCACAATGAATTCTCAGTTTTAAAAGTTAATTTTATCCTCTTCCTGTCCAGTTTTACTACTATCACACCTGCCCTGAGGAAAAGAGTGTTAATAATGTGCCCTTTCATCTTTCTCCACACATAAGCAAACATAACAAGCATGATTCACTTAGGGTAATCAGTATACAGCCTCGAATATACCAACAACCCTAGCTTCCGATCACAGTCACCATGCCCACTGTCCCAAGGCCATGGACTCCTCACCAATGGGACTAGCTCACCTTCTCTCTTCATATATAATGGACGTCTGGCTATTTTACCAATATGGTAGCCCTACGCCAACAAAATGGTCGCTAGAATGATCTCAGTCCAGTGGTTTTCAACCTTAGCTGAAAATTAGAATCCTAAGAGTAGCTTAAATTCTTTTTTCCATAACCTAATCACACCCCCGATCAACTATATCAGAGTCCTAAGAGGTGGAATAATCTCAGGCATCAGTGTTTCTTCAAAGCTTCTCAGTATAATTTCAGCGCACAGCTAAACTGAGTATGTCCACCAAGCCAGATAAAGCAAATGGCATATTACCTGTCTAGCCTGACCACCCCAACCAATCTTCTCATTAAAGAGTTGTGGGACGAGCTCACAAAAATGAAATAGCTGAGGTTTGTAATTACTTCTGTCCCAGTTTTGACCTGTCCTGACCCAATTCGCCCTGCACGAGCCAAACTAATTTTGCTAACACTGAAGAAAGAGCCATCCAGTGAGGTGATGAATGTGTTAGCTGAACCTACTGTGGGGGCCTGGGTGGCTCAGTTGGTTAAGTGTCCACCTTTGGCTTACGGTTCGTGAGTTTGAGTCCCACATTGGGTTCTCTGCTATCTGCCTTAGATCCTCTGTTGGTCTCTCTCTCTCTGCCTCTCCCTGGATCGCGCGCCCTCTCTCTCTCTCTCAAAAGTAAATACACATTAAAAATAATGTTCCAGCTTCTTGTGGAAATCATTTCACAATACATATATCAAATCGTTGTCTTATCCACCTGAAACTTATACAATGTTATATGTCAATTATATCACAGTAAAGCTGGCAAAATGAAATTAAAAATAAATAAATAAGCAAAATGTTTTTAAAGACAGAAAAGAAAGAGTTTTCGCTTTGAGGATGGTTCCGCCACCTTTGCCTTTGAATATGCTTGCTCAGGGAAGCTAGTATTGAGGCCATTTATTCAAACATTGGCGAATATCCAGGCTGAGTTAATAAGTATCTCCAGTGGCGTTTGTGAAACTTGCAGATTCCGCAGTCCTGCCCTCCAGTCATTTTGAGTCTTTAGACCTGAGGTGCAGCCCAGGAATCTGTCCTTTTAAGGGGACTACCTGTATAAATCTTACACGAAGACAGCTTTGGAAACTACATAACTCTTCAATGAGGGAAGGACAGTTATCCAAAATAAATACAAACCATGGCCTTTCCCCAGGACTTTTGACAGTGTGTGTGTGTGTGTGTGTGTGTGTGTGTGTGTGTGTTGTGTGATATCTCCCAGAAATTTTCAATAGTGGGGAGAGAGAGAGATTGACTCCTGGCATATGGCATGTCTCATAACATAAGCCAAGGTATCAGAAAGCAGCAAGGAATAAATTATTCCAACATAAGGGGTTGGAGGATCTTCCAGAAGACCTTTGGGTTTACTCATCCACTGCAAAGGCTGCCAGGGACGACATCATGATGGCAGGGAAGCGGGAAGACGTCTATGAGCAATACAATCTGGTGAAATTCCAGAGCCACTGTGAGGTCAGAAACAGAAACGTCCTCTTTCAGTGAGGGTGAAAGAGTGCACAGGAGAAAGAGTTAAAAGATACAAGACACCAGGGAAGAAACTTGTAACCTCCTGATAGGAACAAAATAACCAACAAAGATATTTTAACACTAATCGTAGATCTTTCGATGGTTAGAAATAGAGGAATAAAAGAAGAAATGATCTTTCCCAGGGGAATAAAGAAAAACTCAAATGTGTGGGAGTCAGGTGCAGAGGCGTTGACCTTTGAGGAATAATTTTGTCTTTGTGCGAATGACAGTGAGAGAAAGCTACTAAAGAAATAAAAGAGTAAAGTTGCTTTTTTTAATCTGTGTTAGACTTGTGTTTCAGTCCTGTATGATAATTAGTAAAGCCTGCTCACTTGAACTATGATGAAATAATTATGTTTCCAAATTTGTGCTTACGTATATTTTGCTCATAATTTTCACTACATTTTCACATTAGACTTTGATTCCTTTGTTCTAGAGTTTCTGTTAGTGCCTATGTAAAATTTCAATCAGCTCTCAATTTTAAATCTTTAGAGAGTAAAAGGCTACTGGATGTAGCGTGATGTTCTTTCAAAGGATTGTCAAAGTAGTCTGAAATGCACCTAGCTCAGAACTCGGATCATGTCAGTTTTTCCAGTGAATTCTAGATCTCTGGTTTGGCCAGATCAGTATTGTGGGTTAGTTTACCATTCTATCGAGGCTCTACTCAGCTGCGCAATTATATGAGGAGCAAGTAAAAACCATCTCCTTCACCGAATAAGCAATTTTGTCCCAGAAAAACGTTCAAGCTAGATTTACGATGTTCGGCGACTACCGTGCAGGGACGCTGACCAGCTATGCCGCAGGAAAGTTCTGAAAAATAGAACACAATGGTTCTACTATCTTCACACAATTTCTAATACCCAGATTACCCAAGCAATAACCTCAACATTACTGATCTAAAAAAATGATAGTATAAATACTAAATGATGTGCTACTCCACCTATATGACAAAGCTCGTACAAAGGGTACGAGCAAACAATTTGCCAAGATACTAAAATATTTTCAAATCAGTTGGTATAATGCTGCTGCCCTAGCCGCCAGCACCCCTATCCCAGAATCCCCCAGATCTCTGTCACAACGGGGCCTCCTGAATGTTGTTCCAGGGCTGCTGGCTGCTAAATATTCAAACGCCACCCCTGTACACTTGTGCATGTGTGATGACAGAGCAGGAAAAGAGCCTTTTATTTGAGGGAGGAAATCCAGTGAAATGATGCTGAGATAGAATAACAGGGCCATACAGTGGCTATTCCCCCGAGGTCCCCAGCAGTCACCAGAACATCAGATCAGAAGCCATCAGACGATGAAGCAGAGGATGTCCCGTGAAATTTATTTGCCTGATAGTTTACGTACACCGTCATCTTTTCATGTTTTTGGCTGTGGTCGGGTAGGCTTCTCTTTCTTCACATGAACGTAATCACAAGTCCCTTACATCTTGGTGAATTCGGAAGATGCGTATTAATCCAGATCTTCGATCTTCACTAATGTAGCTGTCTTCTCACAAATCCAAGAAATTTCAGCACTGCAGCGGGAAAGATAAATCTTTCCTTTCTGAAAATAGGCACATCCTCTGGATCCATTGATCTGGGTGTATTCTCTAGGGCTGAATCTGGAAAGGCATCCATTTAAAATTAAAGACAAATTTCATATTTGAAATTTGATCACAATTCAGGGTTCTCAGTTACCAAAAGCCATCTATCGGAACTTTGAGAGACTTCTGGTTCCACAACATATCAAAGTTCTTTTTTCTTATTTAATTTTTTTAAATGTTTATTTATTTTTTTAGAGAGAGAAAGACAGAGTGTGAGTGGGGGAGGAGCAGAGAGAGAGGGAGACACAGAATCCGAAGCAGGTTCCAGACTCTGAGCTGTCAGCACAGAGCCCGATGCGAGGCTCGAACTCACAAACCGTGAGATCGTGACCTGAGCCGAAGTTGGAGGTTCAACCGACTGAGCCACCCGGGCGCCCCCACAACATATCAAAGTTCTTCAAGCTGGCATATCTGAGATTTTCCATTTCAAGTTAATCATAATCCCAGGTAGAATTATTTAAGCAGGATACTTAAGTTCTGGGTTGAGAATTTGTAACCTCTCCATTAACGTGGTAGAAACTACCCAGCACATATGATATTAGAAGTACTAGGATTTCTTTACTTTGGAACTTTATGAAGGAAAACAGACAAGTGAAATCACGTTCTGGGTGGACAGTTATTACATTTTGTTATGCACAAATATAATTTTGTGCGTATATAATTTTGTGTTATGTATATATATATACACACACGTGTGGAGGAGGAAGAAAGAACACGATAAGGGTTAAGGGAGAATATAAGTGACTACATCGATGTGGTTCTGATACCGGTCCCTAGTTCCTCCGTAAGGAATTGGTGGTAACTCTTGAATAACGTCATTACAAATCATGCTCAGCCGGTCTCAACTCCTGTGTGCCTTTTTACTCGCATGATCTGCATAAACTGCAGTGTTCTTTTCTGGCTTCAGGGCCGGGCTTACTAAATCTTCCTCTTGGCTTCTGCGCTTGCTGAGATTAGCCTCACTCGGGAGGAAACGGCTGTGTGATTCAGAAGCTCAGTCCCGGCACCTTGCGTGATAACAGCCACAGTCTCAGGGCATCAGTGACGTCAGACTCCCCACCTTGCTGCAGGGACCATCTCCTCCATATTTTAACCGGGAGTGAGCGGAGGGGCCTGGGATAATGAAAAGTCCTTTGGGAGAAGGGACTCATCTTCGTAAAGCCCAAAATGGAAACAGTGGCACTTCCCAGGGTATGGTGGCGCGTGCTATAAACCCTCAGTCTAGCAGCAACACTCCGGATTAGTGTGTTATCATCTCATGCCCAATATGGCTCCATTTGCAAAGAAGTGACTCTCATCTTTGTGTTTTTGTTACTTTGCACATGCTCTTCGCCGTGAGTATTTGGGCGAAACCAGACTAGTTGATTTAATATGACTGGTAGTGGTCATTAGCGAGGGCAAAATTGTCATGGTGTGTCCCACCCTGACAAAATGGTGGGAAATGGACAAAGATGACATCTATCTGGGGACAAAAGTGCAGACCTGTCATTGTTTGTTATTCAGGGAATGTGGGGAGCCACCGCTGAAGCACAGTACCCTTGGTGGAAAATGAGTGATTATCACTCAGTTTAAGGAAACCTGGACAGGACGCCTGGGTGGCTCAGTCGGCTGAGCGTTGGTTGACTTCGGCTCAGGTCATGATCTCACGGTTCGTGGGTTCGAGCCCCGCATCAGTCTCTGTGCTGACCGCTTAGAGCCTGGAGTCTGTTTCAGATTCTGTGTCTGCCTCTCCCTCTGTCCCTCCCATGCCCATTCTCTGTCTCTCTCTGTCTCTCAAAAATAAACATTAAAAATTTTTTTAAAAAAGGAAATTTGGACAACATGCATTAAGGAGTAAAACAGGAGTGAGGTGAATGGGTGAATAACTTGATGGGAAGGGAGGTGGAGAAAAAACCCACCACACCCAGAAATGTGCCAAATGACCTTACATTTCATGTAATGTACAAATACCATGTATTATATTAAAAGTACAGGGGCGCCTGGGTGGCTCATTGGGGCGCCTGGGTGGCTCAGTGGGTTAAGCAGCTGACTTCAGCTCAGGTCATGATCTCGTGGTCCGTGAGTTCAAGCCCCACGTCGGGCTCTGTGCTGACTGCTCAGAGCCTGGAGCCTGTTTCAGATTCTGTGTCTCCCTCTCTCTGACCCTCCCCCATTCATGCTCTGTCTCTCTCTGTCTCAAAAATAAACAAACGTTAAAAAAAATTTTTTAAAAAGTACAAATACAACTGTATCGTCTTGATATAGTTGTGATGAGCTGTGTTCCTCAAAATATTTGATTTGTAATCACTAAGAGAATTTTGTAAGACTGTGTTCCTTGACATATTTTTGACATCTATTTTTTCACAACTTTAAATAGTTGCAAAAACCGTAATTTTCAAAGTATCATGTATTCTATAGGTACACTAAATATTTCCTCAAAACCTTGAATTCCGCTCATTTTAAGTCATGAAAAACATTTGCCATATAATCTAATTGGTAAATTCCATGAAAAAAACTAATTATTAAACTGATTCGCCAATTTAGACATACTTGCTGTTAGAAAGTGGTTGACAATTGGAATTTAAATAAATGTGTTAATGTATGTCCATGATAAACACCACCCTCTGGACTGTAAGTGTTGGGCAGCCAGGGTAGCAGAGAGCCCAAGGTCATGATCGCAAAAGCACTCGGTCCTGATTTTGCCACTTAGGAGCTCAGTGACCTCAGGCAAGTTATTTAATCTCTCTATGGCAATTGTTTCATCCCTAAAATAGGACTATAACAGTGCTTTTATCATAGGGCTAATATTTATCAACTGTTTCAAACAAAGCGTATTATTTGTTTTTTAAATTAAAAAAAAAGAAATTTCAACTAATAGAAAAGCTTCCGTGTTTTGCCATGAGTTTGTCACATACATGAAATTAGGTAGTCTTGCTCTCAATAGTTTTTCCTGAAGCTCTCTTTTCTTTGTACATTGTACTCTTTTTGTTTTTTTTGGATCTAGATTTATAATTCTTACAGTTAACATTGATTTTCTTAGTGTTCCATTTCTTAGGATTCTTCGCTTGCTTTCCCCCCGCCCCCCATCACCCCGACAGTTGAAACTTACAAGGATGGAGACGGAATGGAGCCATCCTCCCATAGCCAGCTCTTTCCAGACGGATCCCATGATAAGCCCAACCAGAAGAAAGAAAACTTGGGTAATGGCTGTGACTTGAGAAAATCCTGAGAGAGACAACGGGGAAAATATGATGGCAGAGCCACATTCTGGTTTGCAGACGTTAAGATATTCATTCCCATTCAAAATGCCCGAATTCCCACTGTGTGAGTCAGAAATTCCACGTATTTACTTTCCATCATATGAATAATGTCTATAACCAGGGAAAGAAATTCAGCCAGACCTTTTCCTCCAAGCTCTCTATCTTCACCAAGGTGGAATTCTGGTCCAGGCAGTTATTTCTACTGTTAACCCAGGTATTTTCCTCATTCGTTGCAAAATAATAGCAGCTGTTTTGGTACCATTGCCACATTTTAGGGCAAGGATTGCATTTGTGGTCTGAAAAAGAAATTACACCCATTAGCACAAATTAAATAATCCTGGCGTGACTGGGAAAGGATTTGGGAACTAAGTAATTGAACTTGACGATAGGGTCTGAGACCCAGCATTCTGAAAACATACCGCTTTAGGAGCCTGTGAAAATGAAATCACCCCCCCCCCCCCACCAGGGGCGCCTGGGTGGCGCAGTCGGTTAAGCGTCCGACTTCAGCCAGGTCACGATCTCGCGGTCTGTGAGTTCGAGCCCCGGGTCAGGCTCTGGGCTGATCGCTCAGAGCCTGGAGCCTGTTTCCGATTCTGTGTCTCCCTCTCTCTCTGCCCCTCCCCCGTTCATGCTCTGTCTCTCTCTGTCCCAAAAATAAATAAACGTTGAAAAAAAATTTTTTTTTTAAATGAAATCACCCCCCAATTATGGGCTGGGGCAACAGTGATCGAAATTCTCCTTCCAGGGCTCAGTCTTCTGGCCTCAGAGTTACCAGCTACACTTTTAACTTCTTATAACATCAGCATCACCTAAAAATGGTTCACACATTAAGAGGCTGAAGAATCGAGGTTGGGATCATTGCAAGATGCTCCCCAAATTCACCTCTGTGTTTTCAGAAATGTTAAATAAATTCCTATCTTCCCTTGTCCCCTGGAAATGTAGGGCGACATCATTAGGAGTCTTTGGATAACATAACTTTCTCATACTGCAAGGTGGCTCATGTGATCAGTGCCCACTGGGGCAACAGATTTGACCTGACGGTAGGTCCTGATTACCTGAAGTGCGAATGATCAGCTCTTGGCAGAGCTTGATGGCCATCTGTTCCTGCCGCTTCAATAGACTGGAGATCTGGGATTTGAGATGCTCCTCCCCGGTGGGAAAATTCCTGTAGTCGCTCAGCTGCTGGGAGAAGTTATCTTGCTGTTGGTGGATGGTTTTTTGCAGTTGACTTAATCTCTCTGAATCTGAGTTAATTTCATGAGATGTCTGCAAAACTCCAAGACATAATAGGATACATGTTCACATATCCTCTTATTCTCAGCCAGGGGTAATTCTTTTAACACAGCCATATTTCTTACATCATGTCGTATGTATTAGTGGCTCTCAATAATTGAAGCATCGTGGACGAAGCACACACGATTGCCTTGCTATTCCAAATTGTTTGGAGCTCATCCTTTATAATTGTATTGAGATTTTGCATCTGATTATACTTGTATTAAATGAATGAATTAATGATTATATATCTTTGTTATTTCATCTAAGGCAATGCCATTTTGCCATTCGTCTAGTGTGGTTTTTTTCCTATTTGGAGTTGGTTCATGTAATTGGTGTTTTCATGGGAACAGAATCCTTTAAGGCAATAGGTATGGTGTGAAGACCACTTTTATCAGAATCATCCATATATTTGTTTTTTTTTAATGCAGATTTTAGAAGCACCTGGGTAGCTCAGTCAGCTGAGGATTTCAGCTCAGATCATGATCTCATGGTTCCCGAGATCGGGCCCTGTGCAGGGCTCTGCAGTGACAGTGTGGAGCCTGGGAGGCTGCTTGGGATTCTCTCTCTCCCTCTATCTCTGCCCCTCCCCTACTCTCTCTCTTAAAATAAGTAAATAAACATTTTTTTTAATCTTTAACGTTTATTTTTGAGACAGAGAGAGACAGAGCATGAACAGGGGAGGGGCAGAGAGAGAGGGAGACACAGAATCCGAAACAGGCTCCAGGCTCTGAGCTGTCAGCACAGAGCACGACGTGGGGCTCGAACTCACGGACCGTGAGATCATGACCTGAGCCGAAGTCGGACGCTTAACCGACCAAGCCACCCAGGCGCCCCAGTAAATAAACATTTTTAATGCAGATTTTAATGCCACACCAGACTATTTCTGGCCCTGGATCCATAAAAATCAGCCTCTTTAATTAGCACCTCAGGTGATTCATCGTCACAATAAATTTAAGAGTCACTGCCCTTCAGGAAAAAAAAAAAAAACCCTTCACCCGTCTATAGTGAACCAATGAATATGCATCAGTGCATCTTCATTTTTAAAATACACATCATTGTAGAAGATCAACTGCTAATCCCTAATGATTGGCTACTGAATAGTTGTGACTGCTGCTAGAACATCATGTTTCTTTCTAAAAGAAAGAAGGCTAAAAAGAAAAAAGGCTAAAGCCACATCATTAGCTCCTAGTTAAATGTTCAAACCAGTATGTCTAAATTCTAATTACCCATGAAATCTTTCAAATGTAAAAATGAAAGAACGTAGCATGGAAGGTGCTAGCATCCTCCAGAAAATAAACTTTCTTGCCTGCAAGTCCCCTGAAAGGGAATACTGCTCTGTCCATCATATACTTAACGACACCCTACAAAGTGTGTATTCTCAGGATGTTCTTCCACTTAATGTTAGTCCACAACTCCCTATCCTGTCCGACCCTGACGGTTCAAGGATGGGTCAGAACCAAGGGAATACTCTTTTTTGGGGGGGGGCTATTGTGATTGGGACTGGAACTTCCATTGTTACGCAGAGGTGGTTCAACTTTCTATATACAGGGTAAGGTCCCCCAGGTAACTTATCCTCTTTGTTTTTATCTCTTTTTCATTTCTAGCAGGCAGGCTGTTTCTACACTAGAAAGGTCTTGAGTGAGCAGATTAAGCCAGTCTTGTACTAAGTCTTTGGGGTGAATGAAACGGCACGCTTTTCCTTGAGTCCCCCTCTGTTGGCTCCCTGTTGGTCACCACTGGGATAATAGGTGGATGTGCCTCTATGCAGAAAAGAAGCTCCCCATTCCAACGAATAAAGAGGAAAAACAAAAGCCGTGTTCATAATCCAGTCTGGTTTATTAAGAGGAAATGGATAAAATCCAATTCCAAAATCCTCATAATCATAAAGTCTGTCCCTTGGTTGTTGAGCTTAGAGACTTGGAAGAATGAAAGAGATGTGATCATATAATATTGTCAAACCTGAGTCTGCATAGTTTACAAATGTGTTTCCTAATCACCTTTCTTGGGTTCGATGAAAATATACTTACGCATAATCCCCAAGGTCACCAGCCCAATCAGCAGCATCAGACAAAGAGTTAACAGACTCAGGGCAGCCTGGCGCCAGATGGGGGAGGGAGCTGGACACCCTGAAGAAAGCCAACAGAGAAATTGTAGTTGCACATGAGTTTTTATTTCTCCCACTTAGGAAGCTTCCCCAGCTTCCTAAAATCTCCCTCTTCTTTCTCTCTTTACTTTCTCAAAAATACCTAAAATGATGTGCGGTAAGATCTCTACCATCAGTGCTCCCCCACTTCTCTTCCCACCATTCTCTTTCCCTTTAAGAGTGTCTCCTAATTTTTAGGTTTGTGTTTTATATCATTGAACACCCTTCTTTAAGATTACCAAATGCAGGGGCGCCTGGGTGGCTCAGTCGGTTAAGCGTCTGACTTCGGCTGAGGTCATGATCTCACCGTCCGTGAGTTCGAGCCCCGCGTCGCGCTCTGTGCTGACAGCTTAGAGCCTGGAGCCTGCTTCAGATTCTGTGTCTCCCTCTCTCTCTGACCCTCCCCTGTTCATGCTCTGTCTCTCTCTGTCTCAAAAATAAATAAACATTTAAAAAAAAAAAAAAGGTTACCAATTGCATGTATGAGATGTGGTGAAAAATGCTTCTCTGGGGGCGCCTGGGTGGCGCAGTCGGTTAAGCGTCCGACTTCAGCCAGGTCACGATCTCGCGGTCCGTGAGTTCCAGCCCCGCGTCAGGCTCTGGGCTGATGGCTCAGAGCCGGAGCCTGTTTCCGATTCTGTGTCTCCCTCTCTCTCTACCCCACCCCCGTTCATGCTTTGTCTGCTCTGTCCCAAAAATAAATAAACGTTGAAAAAAAAATTAAAAAAAAATAAATAAAAAAAAATGCTTCTCTGGATGATCTGGACAATAGGGGAGACTCCAAGTTTTTGAGGTCACAAAACCTCCCCAAGGCTAGGATTATTATGGATTTTACTTTTATCAATTACATTCTATTTAGCATCTGGTAGGTAATGAATGAATACTGAATGAAAGGCAAAATTAACATGTAGTCTAACCTATGATATTTCTTTATTCAGAATCTAATGGCACCTAGCCCAACATTTTCAGACAGATTAATGCAAATTTCCAGGTGCACTGTCACATACAGCACAACCACAACTCCTTTTCTCTCAAGGATTACAGCTATAACTTAAACAAACAAATAAATGAAAATGTATAACCAGTTTTATTAGAGCCCATGACAAACCTATTCCCGTCCTCTTTGCATATCGCCCTAATACCACGCACAGGCACGCGTGCACACACACACACACACACACACACACACACACTCACACACACACTTAAAAACAAATCCAAAGAGGAGAAAGTAGTTCCTATATATCAGATGATTTGGGCGACAAGCTGAACTGTCAACGGATTATTAAAAATTAAGAATATAGTCTGATATACTAACCTGGATTCCTGACCACAGAGATTTATATTTCTTCCAACAAGGGATAAGGGAATGAGCTAAAGACTAGAACTGAGTTTGGACTCCACATACTAGTTGTAGGAACTTGGCTAAACCATTTAGTTTGTTTCAGCCTCAGCTTTGCTAATATTATTCCATTTACTTCACAATTATATTTTGAGAAAAATATGATATAATGCATATAAAATACTATACAGATACTGTTATTATTGATTCAACAGTACGAATTATACTGGGAATTTCCACCTTCTAAAAACAGTTTTTTTAAACTTCTAAAACAGAAATGATCTCCTGTCTATTTCTGACTCACTCATCTTCCCATTCCTCTCTTCAGTTATTTGTACCTTTAAAAAAGAGAAATTTCCTCCACTTTCTCTATTTTAGAAGTTTCCCATCTGACTTCTAAAAGAATATTTGCCTGGCATCTCTCACAAGGTGTCAATATCACGACTTCACTTTTAAAAAGAAATCCATTAATCCCCAAATTCGATTTCTCTCGTATCCAATATGTTTCACTACGGCACAGAGCCTCAAGAAACATAGTGATACCACACGTTTAAAGAGATCTAGGAAGGTACATGTTTTCTCCCCCAAATTGGGAACATCCATTCCACTTAACGCATCCCACAACTTTGTCTCCGTTTCGGAGATTCTGCAGCACACTTCTCCTTAGCATCGACCTCAAAGCATTTAACACCTGTGCATCCCCCAAGGTCAACATCTTGCTGTCTCTGAACTCCTACCTCTTTTCCTTAGGTTATTTCTGTCCCGGTTATTTCTTGCTCCAACAGAATCCTGAAACGTGAGTGTCGCGTAAGTCACTTCGTCAGACATTGTAGAAGAAAGCGCTACTGTAAATTACTCAATGTTGCAATGTCTTCAGGCTCAGGAGCAGGGTGTTCTTCTCAAGGCTGGGAGCTTTTATAAACACACTCTACTGACCCAGGACACACCCCACCGCCCCTCTGGAAGGACAGAATGACAATCAGTTTTTTGTTTTTTGTTTTCGTTTTTGTTTGTGGTGTGTGTGTGTGTGTGTGTGTGTGTGTAGAAAGAGAAGTCAAGTACCTTTCTCTTTAGAAACCAGAATAAAAAAGATCTCAATCCGTCTGTTCTTTCTGCACTGCTTCTTGTGAAGCAATAGGGGTACTTGGAGCAGAGCCCGGATGGCAGTTTCCTGGGGGAATTCCCATGATCCTCAGGTAGAGGATCTGAATGTTTCAGTAAAGGGTCCGACTGTCGTGTTTACATGTGTCAAAGACCAGCTAAGCCTGTATGAAGACATCGGATCTCGTTTATACTCACTCATATCAGATAGACCCGTGCAAGACAGAAAAAGCCGTGTAGGTAAAGACCAACCACATTTAGCTGCTGTTTTAAGAAATACGTGTGTGTGTGTGTGTGTGTGTGTGTGTGTGTGACAGAGAAAGACAGATTGTGGAGAGGGGAGAGTGGCAGTACTAGCAATGGAACATAAAGAAGAAATTGATAGCTGTTAAAACTGCGTACCCATGGCAGGTCCCTCTGGCATGGCTAAATTCCAAACAGAATAATCCCTCTGGAAATAACAACTAATACTCAGGACAAGATTTAAAAAGCAACTACCAGAAGTTCCGGGATAGTGAAAGAAAGCAGGCAGATTCTGGGGACAAAAGGGCTGGCTCATGGTGTGGTGCTTTTGGTTTTGTTTTTAATGTGTTAATTTAGTCGGTTTTTAACCTGCGGGCAGCCAACAGTCGTTGTTGTGGGGCAGCTAAAACTCCTAGAGAATAGACGCCATCTTTCAGGTCTGAAAATTTCGAAGACTGGAGTTTGGGGCAACTGGAAGAACAAACAGTGCTGGGTAGTCACGGGGACCACTGCAAACGGGGAATCTCTAGAGAATCTTTATGCCTTGAAGCCTCTTTGAGCTACAAGTTATATACATCTCATCTTAAAAATAACTTGATAAAATAACCAAGCTCTGTGTTCTCTTTCTTAGGACTCAAAATGCCCTGAAAAGGTGTTTCCAGTGAAACTGAAGTCAACCCACTGCACAAAGATTTCACTGTGATACTTTGTTTCAACAACATCCTATGAGCAAGAAAGTGGACGATTTTTTTTAATTAATTTACTTATTTTGAGATTGAGAGTGGGGGAGGGGCGGAGAGAGAGAGAATCCCAAGCAGACTCCGTGCTGTCAGCCCAGAGACCAACATGGGGTTCCATCTCACCAACTGTGAGATCATGACCTGAGCCGAAGTCAAGAATCAGACGCTTAACCAACCGAGCCACCCAGGGGCCCCAAAGCAGACAATTGATATAGCAAGTGTTCTGGCTATTATCTGGAAGAACATGAGAAAAAAAAAAACAGCACCTCTCACCTACGGTTGGTCATTTAGTTCATCGGCATCAGACTCCAGGCACGGCATTTACTTCTAATCCCATCATTGCTTCTTATAAAAATTCACTAATTTATATTTGAAAAAATAATTGTTGTGGAGAACCTGTGGAAGGCAGAATGACAGCCCTCCCCCAAAGATGTGCACCTTCCCCTCCCCAGAACCTCTGAATAGAGTAGTTTGCATGGCAACAGGGATCGCAGATGTGACCAAGGTGACAGAGTTTGAGATGAGGAAGTTAGCCTGCGTTATCTGCCGGGCCCAATTTAAGCTCACGAGCCCTTCAAAGTGGAGAACCTTTCCTAGATTCGGGCAGAGAGAGACAACATTGCTGGCTGAAGGTGGAGGAGGAGGGCCAGGAACCAAGGAAGAGGCAAAGGAAAGAAAACGGGTGCTCCCACAGAGCACTCAGAAAGGAACACAGCCCCGCTGACAGCCTTGATTTACCCCCGTGAGATCCATGTCAGATTAATAACCCACCGACCTGAGAGACCTTAAAGTTGCGTTGTTGAAGCTGCTCTATTTGTAGAATTTGCTAAAGCAGCAAGAGGGAACTCACACAGGACCCAAAAAAAATTTTTGGGGGGGTCTATATATGAGCAAGGGAACTAAGAAATCTTTTCTAAAGTTTCCTTTGGGGTAAGAAGGAAAAGATTACATAACAGTACTGGTGGGGGGTGTTTTGGTGTAGGTTTTTGTTTTCAAATGGCTGAAGGACTTGATCCAGAACCTTCAAGGTCCACCTCTGTGTGAAGATTATCTTCGTCAAAGTTCTCCAGAATAAACTGCCCGTATGTCATGGGTGTGAATGAATATCCAATAGGTTGCAGAAAGACAATGTGAAGATAATGATTCTTCGAAAACTTTTATGTCTGATCTCTAAACACACGAATGCACATGTATTTCTTGTTCCTGTTCTTTGGTTTGTTGTTGTTGTTTTTTCAAAATGATGCAATGCTCAATCAAAAAAAATAATTATCTCGACGTTCTGAGTCATAATCAGTTAAACTCCCCTGTCAAAAATGTGGAAGTAAATAACAAATTTACGTTTCTGTTTACTATTCTATGTAACAGGCAAAGGCAGAGGCCATCGATACGAAGAAAAGTTAAATTAAACAGGTGATTACAAAAACGAAAACTCAGGATGTTTTTCTCTCTCTCCTTTGGTCTTTGTCTTTCACCACATTCTGCAAAGGCTGAGCATTCATTTTCATTGCCCTGATTCTTTCATACCCTCAAGTTCCCTAAGAAAGCATTTAACCTCTTACAGTATTATATGAAATTATACTTGGGTTTTAAAACCATGATGCGGAATCCCACTTGGTGGCTAATAATTTCTATAAGAAAAATGATCCAGGGCGCCTGGGTGGCGCAGTCAGTTAAGCCTCCGACTTCAGCCAGGTCACGATCTCCCGGTCCGTGAGTTCGAGCCCCGCGTCAAGCTCTGGGCTGATGGCTCAGAGCCTGGAGCCTGTTTCCGATACTGTGTCTCCCTCTCTCTCTGCCCCTCCCCCGTTCATGCTCGGTCTCTCTCTGTCCCAAAAATAAATAAACGTTGAAAAAAAAAATTAAAAAAAAAAAAATGATCCGTGTGCCTGGGTGGCTCCGTTGGTTAAGCATCTGATTTGGTTTTGGCTCGGTCATGATCTCACAGTTCTTGAGATCCAGCCCCCTGTCAGGCTCCCTGGTGACAGCATGAACCCTGCTTGGGATTCTCTCTTTCCCTCTCTCTCTCTCTGCGCCTCCCCCTCCCCCTGCCTCCATTCTCTCTCTCTTTCTCAAAATAAATAAATAAACTTAAAAAAAAGAAAAAGAAAAAGGGTTGGTTACACGTCTTACACGTTTTCTGCTATTATGATGCTAAAAGGCTTTATTATCTATTATTACTTTATAATTGTATTAGTTTAGAAACCACTGTTTATGCTCATCTCCCTCAAAACTTCCAGCATCTCTCTAGCTCATTTTGACAGATTACGCTATGATATACCACACCTTACTATAGTCATACGCCAAATTTCTCCTCATTTCCTTACCATTTTTTCAATAGTCTTGAATCTCTTAAATCTCGACTCTTGTCATGATTAGCACTGATTCCAATATCTATGTAGATGACAATTCCAATATACTGGACTCTCAGTCCCTGGAATAACCTCGGTAATCGACTACACCACCTGGCATCCCCCCACTGTGATCATACTTGAAAACTATGCCCTCCAATATTGTATTTACTAGTCTCACGTGACTATTTAAATTTAAATTAATGAAAGCAAAAACTCAGGGGGGCAGCTCGGTGGCTCAGTCAGTCGAGCATCTGACTTCGGCTCGGCTCATGATCTCATGGTTTGTGGGTTCGAGCCCCACATCAGGCTTTGCACTGACAGTGCAGAGCCTGCTGTGGATTACCTTACTCCCTCTCTCTCTCTGCCCTTCTCCTGCTCTCCCTCTCACTCTCTGAAAAATAAACATGAAGAAAATATTTTTTAATGAAAACTCGTTTCCTCAGTCGTACTCCTTACACATCAGCAAATATACAACTTCCATTATGACAGAAAATCCTACTGGGCAGCACTAGGCTGGTCTTGACAATTTCATTGCCAATATAAGCAACTCCTCTAATTCTTCAGTTGTAGAAATTCTCTTCTCCAACCTCCACCTCTTATCCTTCCAGCCCTCTCTCTGTGGCAATTCTATAGCCTTCAGTGCTTTGATGCCCACGACGATATCAAGTTTGGTGACCATACCACCTCTTTTTTGTCATGAATCGCTCATGTCTCTTTTCCCATTTTCTGACTTGGGCCATTTGTGAGGGTCAATTATAATAATCATTTCCTTACGTACAACTACAAATTCATTGCTTACTCCTTCATTGATCACACACATCTGGAAGATGCAGCCTGGTCAAATTCAACTCTACCTACTCTCCCCCTTGCATACAAAGCTGACTGTGACCGTATCAACTGGGTTTATTTTATATTTTTAAATTATAACTTCTCAGCGTGGTTGCTAACCAATCTATTCTGTGAATTTCCTAGAAGATTATTCCCAGTTCCTCATTTCTCAGTTCTCAAATTTCTTCTCTCTTTCTTCAAACTCAATTGATGACCTACTTCTTTTTATCCTGAGAAAATATAAACATCAAAAGTACATTTCCTCTGTTCCACTGACCAAATATACTGAAAGAAGAAAGAAAGAAGGAAAGAGAAAGAAAGAAAGAAAGAAAGAAAGAAAGAAAGAAAGAAAGAAAGAAAGAAAAAAGAAAGAAAGAAGAAAGACAGAAGAAAGAGAAAGAGAGAGAAAGGAAGGAAGGAAGGAAGGAGGGAAGGAAGGAAGGAAGGAAAGAAGGAAGGAAAGAAAGTCGTATCTGTATGTCAAACCATGTCATTTTCAACCACTATCCATTTGTACAACCATTTGTACAAATTGTACAAACTCTTATCCATGGTCAATCTCCATCTATACATACTTGAATCCATTCCATCTTAGTATTCAACGATTTTTAACTTGTTTCATCTCTACTGGTTCACTCACCTTAATTTACACGTAGGATATACTATCCCCCATTTTAAAAATAAGCAAAAAAGGTTTCATTCACCCTTCCACACACAAATATACACACAATTACCCCCTTTCTCGAATTCTTTTAACAACAAAGGAGTTCAAAAAGCTCTGTATGCCTTCTATCTCTTCCTACTTTTCCCGAATCCACTTGAATCAGGCTTTTCCCCTCACTTTATCTGCAAAAGCATTCCTAAATCACCATCAACCTCCACATTAACCCATCTAGTGACTCTTTCCCCAGTTTCATTTTACTCGGCCTATCAGCAGTGTTTGATGTAATTGGTTGTTCCCTTTAACTTAAAGTTCTTCTCCAAAATACTCCGTTCTAGGGGCGCCTGGGTGGCTCAGTCGGTTAAGCGTCCAACTTCAACTCAGGTCACCATCTCGCAGTCCGTGAGTTCGAGCCCCGCGTGGGGCTCTGGGCTGATGGCTCAGAGCCTGGAGCCTGCTTCCGATTCTGTGTCTCCCTCTCTCTCTGACCCTCCCCCGTTCATGCTCTGTCTCTCTCTGTCTCAAAAATAAATAAACGTTAAAAAAAATTCAAAATACTCTGTTCTACAGGACACCATTATCTTGTTTTTCTTTCTACTTCACTACCTAACACTCCCTCTGATTTTCTGGTTCCTCCTTATCTGACTTCACAATACTGCTGTGGCCCAAAGTTCAGTTCCCGGCCCTCTGTCCTGTTTGTGCTCATCCGGAGATACTGACAGCCATACGTAGGTGATCTCCAAACCTATGTCTTCAGGCCAGGGTTTGATCACCAGGTCCGTACATCTGACTGACGACTTGGAATATTTATTTAGATATGCTATAGGAGTTTCAAACTTAACACCTCAAAAAAATAAACAGCGCTTTCCCAGCTGTGTCACTGTATGCTTCTCCATTTCAGTAAATGAAAACTTCACTTAGCCCAAAACTCAGAATCAGCTCTGACTTCTTGTGTTGCTGTCACATGAATTAAATCTCCCAGACTGTACTGTTCATTGTGGGAAATAAGGGGAGGCACGTATTAAATATGGAAGTATTGTTGATTTGGGATACATTAAAAGAAATAGAGTTTACACAATCAGATACTCTAACTCCACTCTTCAATGATCATTCCATTCCCACATATCATGTGCCCATTTCAGAGAACACTTTTAAAGAGGGGTCTTAATTGGATAGTATTTAGAGAATGGGCAAAATGGAAATTCATTCAACACTATTTACAAAAAGGGAAGGAGAAAAGTCAAGATTAAATCCTCAGGCATCAAAGACCTAAAGATAAAAGCAGAGAGAAAAAGAAAATGGCCACAAGGAGGAGCTGGAGGATAAATACATGATAGAATTTATTTTGAAATGTATATTCAACCAATCCGGATAATCAAATATCCTGATTCCAATAAAGGGCTATGCTGACAGATTGATTGCTTTAACTCTCAGAGCAGCATTTACTTGTCCAGTGAAATGGACACAAGGGCCTGTCCCAAGCTCCGCCCCTAAAGATCTATTACACTATTTTTTACATTGCACTTACGATCTGGAATTATCTTGCTTTTTTTCTTTCTTTTGCCTCTTTGCTATTTGTGTTCATCGCCCTCCACTAGATTATAAGATCCATAAGAGCACAACTGTTGTATGTTTTGCTCACCACGTCATCCCGGAAAATAGAATACTATACACATACAGAGATCGATAAATATATATTTAAATAATTGATTAGTTACCCCTGCAAGATACGTTTAGTAGTGATTTTAATAGGATACCTTGGGGCGCCTGGGTGGCGCAGTCGGTTAAGTGTCCGACTTCAGCCAGGTTACGATCTCGCGGTCCGTGAGTTCGAGCCCCGCGTCAGGCTCTGGGCTGATGGCTCGGAGCCTGGAGCCTGTTTCCGATTCTGTGTCTCCCTCTCTCTCTGCCCCTCCCCCGTTCGTGCTCCGTCTCTCTCTGTCCCCCAAAAAATAAATAAACGTTGAAAAAAAATTAAAAAAAAATAGGATACCTTATATCCCAATATATTGTGACACGAACCCTCAGTTCGAATATGCTTGATCACTTTGCATTCTTGGATCACGCCATACTCACTCATACTTCCATAGCTTTTAGATGTTTGCCCTGCCCGACAAAAGTATTCCTTTCCTTTCTCTTTGCCTTTGCTTCAAATCTTAACTCAAGAGGCTTACGGATTCCATTTGATTCTTATTTACCTTTACAGATACTTTGTGGGCATGTGCGTGATAAACCTCTCAGTGTGACGGTTGATATTTGACACGTTTCCCTTTATTTTCTCTACTGTCTGACAAAAGGCTTTGCCACGGCTGTTGTCTGATAGCTATGCATTGTGTAGTTCATTAATTTTTAATAAAGCACTGCACTTTTCAGTCCACATATTTAAGCTTGCTGAAAACTAAAGAAAATACTAATAATGTTTTTTTTTCATGACAGGAAATCCTAGCCTTTTCCAAAGATAAACAGTATTTGGTGTATTTGTAGAAAGCTAGTAAGTCAGGGGTGAACCAACGATCTTAATGCAGAAGACTTAAAGGGAACAGGATATCACCAATAAATGTCCTAGGGGTTAGTGAAAAGGTGACGTGCCTTAAGAAGTCTGTAAAAAAGATACCACCAGCTGCAAAATTTTCCCTTCCTTTATTTGTTTTCAGTTTAAAGACATCATTATTGCATTCATAATAGTCAACGTGATTTTCCTTTGGTCTTCCTCTCATACATATCCACTAGCCCTCATTATATATTAAACAATTTTATCCACAATGTGATGAATTCGACTGATTTCCTATCGAATCTATACCTTGTCATTGTGATTCTAGTGTCTTTTACTCATTCTTCAGCTATAAACTGAAATGGAGTCTGGACAATACTTAAATGTGGAAGACTTTATAACTTGGGAAAGAACTTGGGAACCAGGAAAAGATACTTGGGAACCAGGAAATGATACTGCTTTTTACAAGAAGTGTGAACACAGAAAAGTCCCCACGTTCCTTAACTTTCTCTTTCTACACATGCAATATCAGGATGAAAATACCCTTTCATTCACTTACCAAATACCTATTGGATGATAACTCTATGTCAGTCACTATTTTAGAGCCAAAGAATACATTCTTTGGGGATACATGACAAAAATGCCTCCCTGTGTGTGTGAGTGTGTGTGGGGGGGTGGGGGGTGGTCAGAGAATGATAAGTGTAATGGAAAAAAGTGAAACAAGAAAGAGGGAAAGGAATGTGGGCTGGTGTATATTGGAGTTAGGAAAGTTGTTCTACACACTAATGAACAAAGGTTAGATAGCAAAAACCTAAGACTGCTCCACAAAGACTAGGACAATGACTTTCCCCGTGGATATTCACTGCTGATTTCAGTGTCCAAGACAGTTTAGAAATTTGCTTTAAAATCAAAAAAGGTAACCTATGGAAAAGTGCCTCTTAATCTCCAAAATAGTAAACAAATAAAAAGAATTTATTCGTAACTCAAACTTATCCCAATATTCGCAGTAGAGGACTTTTTTAGTTTTACTCTACTAAGACGAGAAAAGAGGGACAATAAAATATAAAAACAGAAATAACGTGTCAATGACAGGTCTTGTAGGGTGATGAGCAAAGGGGCACCTGGCTGCATCAGTGGGTAGAGCATGCAACTTTTAATCTCAGGGTCCTGAGTTTGAGCCTCACGTTGGGGATAAAGTTTACTCAAAAATGAGAGCGCGCACGCGCGATCTTGCAAAGTCTTTGGATTTTGGAAAAGGAAAAAGAAAAGTGTGTTATCTCTATCTCTTTTTCCTGCAGTTCTCTGTTTAATTTGCTGAGTAACTCAGCTTGTATTTATAGGCTATGTAGAGGAAGAAAATAGAATTAAGACTAATGTTATCAAGGGCTCCTTTGACCCTGAGAAACTCTGTACTTACCCAGCATGTTTACACCCTCCAAGCCACGTTAGAGTGATACAAATAAAGGCAAATATATTTTTATGCAACATAGATCTGGACCTAAGACCCTCAGCTTTTGGCTAGTGTTATCAACAATAAAAAAAAAGAAAAGAAAAGAAAAGAGAAAAGAAAAGAAAAGAAAAGAAAAGAAAAGAAAAGAAAAGAAAAAAGAAAAGAAAAAAAGTTGTATTACAATCATTAAAAGGAAAACAAAAACCAAAGAAAGTCCAGAGGCTGAGCTATAGGAAAGGAATGTCACCTGAGGCTTACATTTCAGCTTTCCTATTTCTGGTGTTAAATGTACAGTTTTAAGCATTCGTGAATCAGGAAGTAAGCCCAACATATTCTTGGCAATTTCCAAGAAGAATAAACGCGATATTTTTATATCTCAACCAATTACCCAAGACCTAGAGAATGTAGAAACCACACAAAAAAACAAGCTGATTGTAATGTTTCATACTTCCTGAAAATTTCTGCTAATTGAACAAGAAAACGTTTGCAATAATTACAAAGGCTTTTGAATGCCTACGAACCTTACATTTACATATTTGATTTAATTTAACTGTAAATTTTCAGAAGTTACTTATTGGGCTACTAAGACCAGAGCAAAGATTTGCAAAAAAAGTGTCATTTGAACTCACTCTCCTCCGTTCTTTTCTCTCTGTCACTATGTCACAATTATTTTTCAGTGTCTCTGTATATTTTGGGGGGAGGGAGAAAGCTGATGTAAGGCAGTGACAGAAAGAACACAGAACAGAGGAGTGAAGGTGGAGGGAAAGCCCCAGGAATGTTGTGTGAATAAAGGCAGCAGAAGCAAAGAAAGAGGGTCTGAGTAATTCCTGGGCAATGCCTCCCATGTTGTTTTGTTTATTCTTTACCTCACTTTTAAAATTAGGTGAGGTGTGTAAGGAAAGAAATTTTAAAATGAAAGATAATTTTTTTTTAATTTTTTTAATGTTTATTTATTTTTGAGACAGAGAGAGACAGAGCATGAATGGGGGAGGGGCAGAGAGAGAGGGAGACACAGAATCGGAAGCAGGCTCCAGGCTCTGAGCCCTCAGCCCAGAGCCCGACGCGGGGCTCGAACTCACAAACCATGAGATCGTGACCTGAGCTGGCCGGACGCTCAACCGACTGGGCCACCCAGGTGCCCCAAAATGAAAGATTATTTTAAGTGAATTTGACAAAGAATTCGGAGGGAAGGAGATAACAGAAAGGGAAAAAGAAATAGGTACAAGATGTCCCCAAAGGAAAATTAGTAAACAAAATACCTGCCGTGAGATCTTATGTAATTACTGTATTGAAAAGTAATGTCTGGGGCGCCTGGGTGGCGCAGTCGGTTAAGCGTCCGACTTCAGCCAGGTCACGATCTCGCGGTCCGTGAGTTCGAGCCCCGCGTCGGGCTCTGGGCTGATGGCTCAGAGCCTGGAGCCTGTTTCCGATTCTGTGTCTCCCTCTCTCTCTGCCCCTCCCCTGTTCACGCTCTGTCTCTCTGTGTCCCAAAAATAAATAAATGTTGAAAAAAAAAATTAAAAAAAAAAAGTAATGTCTGACACTCAGCTAACTAGAGAAAAAAAAAAAAGAAGATTATTTATAAGATTAATGCCTAGAAGTTACTTAGAAGGAGGGAAGCTTTTCTGGCCATGAAGTTTTAACTGTACATATAGTATTATTCTATATATAAATAATTATTATTTATATTATATTTTTATATAATTATTTATATTATATTTAGATATAAGTATTATTTATATTATATTTATATATAAGTATTATTTATATTATATGTATGTTTGTATAGTATATTTATATTATTATTATTTATATATATACTTATATATGTCTGCTATAAAACTATATAAAAGCTACCCTAATGACAAAATAGCGTCCTCACTAATATTCTTACATTAGCACAGCAACTAGCTCTCTCTGGCTGTTTTTACAACTCCTTTCAGTGTGAGCCACAGTAACAACCTGAAAACCCATTTTATACAGTTAAATGCGTGGAAACACATATCACACTCCGATGTGCAGGGCACTAGGAACCTGTCCCTTCCACAAACAGCTCTTCATCGAAGCACCACCGTACCTGTAATTACACAATTTCGCTTCATGATGATTTGCCCCTTGCTGGAAATTCATTTTAAAGTGAAAACCTTTGAAAGGCAGTGCCTCCATCCCCGACTCGGCTGTATTTCACTTTATTTGGTGGGTTTTCTCTGATGCCTAAACCCAAGCAGTATGAAGCCTGCTTCCTGCAGAGTCCTCAAAGTTTTGAAAAATATAATTTGCGGAAGATGCACGCATTTGGATGAAGTGTAGGCTATAGTTAGAAATGCTGCCCTCTAACACAAGACCCTGAAACGTCTCATAGAGCTCATATTAGATCAAATTATGTTAGACTTTCTCCTCACCATGGAGGAGGCTGTGTATCTGCTCGTGTTTTGCCCAGGAAATTTTCATCACAAAGCGGTTCATTTCAACAACATGATTTAGGCTCCACTAAGGCGAAGATGAGGCATGAACTTTTGTTCTTTGAAAGGATACACATAAGGAGATGTTCCTTCATTCAGGGCTGAAGATAAAGAAAACAGGAAGCAAATGCCATATCTCCTCCTTCACGGCAAGTTATTATTTGTATGTTTTTACGTTCAAGGTCCTTGTATCTCTGAACAGCTAGGAAAGGGCTTCCTGGAAGAAAAAATATCCAAAAAAAAAAAAACCCCAAACCCAAACCCAACCAAAACAAAACAACCATGTCCCCCAACTCCTATGGCTCCTCCTTACCAGAGAGAGGAGGATCATCGACTCACCAACACTGAAATCGTCAAGAGTGGACATTACAAGTTTGCAAAGTCATTGGACCCTAAGCTCACTCGTAGTCCAAGGGAAGCCATGCAGGATGAAGATGGATATGTCACTTTAAATATTAAAGGTCGAAAACCGGCTCTCACCTCAGGTAAGAGTGCCCGGAGCCAGCAACTTGGAAATTAATTGTTGAAATCGGTCAGTCGGAGTTTCCCTTCTCTGCTAGGGGTAGCACGTGTAGTTTCATTTTCCGGATGACCTTCCTTCTCTTCAGAATTTGACTAATACCTACATAGGCTCAGACAGACTTATTTAGAATATCAGTAATAGAAGATAAAAGCAGGGAACGTTACCCTAAGGTTTACACAGTTTCTTGCTGGGAGGAATCAAAATCAAGAGGATAAGGGGAAAGAATGTTTTCTAACCTCATTTTCGAAGATGTCAGCCAATGGGTATGATTCTCCAGCTGTGGCTTATAGAAGCCATCATTTAGGGGGGTGGGTACAAAACACAACGAAGACCAAGAAACAAAACCCTTAATTGTCCTTTTTGACTCAGAGTCGAAATCCATTGGAAAAAGATGGGTGCGTGGCATGGGGAATGGGTTATGCTCGCTATTGATGATCACCAAAAGAACACTAGCAACATTTGGCAATGAATCTGTTTATAGCACTCAGATAACCTTGAGAGAGCAAGGGCAGAGGTGACACTGCCACATAGCCCGCCCCCTAACATCTTTATTGTGTGCCCACAGTTGACTCTGCTTCCTCACCTTTGTGGCGTGTGATGGCTTTGATTCTGCTGACCTTGTGCGTGGGGTTAGTTATTGGGCTGGTGGCTTTGTGGATGATGTGTAAGTATTGACTCATTGGGAAAGAGTTGACCGGGAGAAAGCAACACCTGAGGGTCCGGGTGGATGCCCCTGAACCAAATTGTCACTGTGGGTCTACTTGTTACTGTTGCAATCATCTTCTACGTGGCTGCCAAGAAATTCTCAATGAAGGAGACCTCCGACTTTTTCCTTCTGTTTACGATCACTTTGCTGATTTATTGATTACAATCCTTTTCAAGAATTTTAAACTGGTCTTGGAGATCCTGCTCGGTTTAGATCCCCATGATCTTTTCAAGTTTTTTTTCTTCCTGTCTCGCATATCCCATGCCCCGACCAACATGGGGCTTTCTCGGTTTCCCCGCCTGAGAGTTTGCTCCCTCTAGTCCCTCTTCCTAAAAGCCCTCCTTCCCATTGTGTTTAATGAATGTGTTTATTTTCAGTCAGAAACAATTTGTGTCCCACACAAAAAAAAATTATCATTTTTTTCTTTTTAGAAGTCTAAAAGCCCTTGTTTTTATAAATCTAAAAGCCCATGATGTAGCTGTTGCTGGTATGTTTATTTTTCATAAGATATTGTAGAATCTTTCATTTGTCGTCTTTTTTTTTTTTTTAGAAAATGTGAGGGGCGCCTGGGTGGTGCAGTTGGTTGAGCGTCCGACTTCAGCCAGGTCACGATCTCGCGGTCTGTGGGTTCGAGCCCCGCGTCGGGCTCTGGGCTGATGGCTCAGAGCCTGGAGCCTGTTTCCGATTCTGTGTCTCCCTCTCTCTCTGCCCCTCCCCCGTTCATGCTCTGTCTCTCTCTGTCCCAAAAATAAGTAAAAAACGTTGAAAAAAAATTAAAAAAAAAAAGAAAATGTGAGTAGTAGTGTTAAAAATATTTTGAAATGTTTTATTTATTTTTGAGAAAGAGAGACAATGCGTGGGGGAGGAGCAGAGAGAGAGGGGGACAGAGGATCTGAAGCAGGCTCTCTACTGACAGCAGAGTCCCACACAAGGGGCTCGAACTCACAGACCATGAGATCATGAGCCAAAGCCTGAAGCTCAACCCATGGAGCCCCTCAGGAGCCCCTCCTGTGCCATCTTTTATTCACCCGAATATCACAATATTTTGAGCACAACCAGAAATCAATAATGTATTTGTTAAATCAAAAGAGATTTTGGCATGACGTGAAAAACAAAGTAACGTGCCATCCACCTTTGAAATCTGCTTAGCAACCTGCATTCAAGGAAATCTCAAAACCTGCACCTCATTTGATCAGGGCATTTTCTTACTTTGCGATGGTCTCCTTCATATAACTCAACTTCTTTTGGATGACCACCAGGTGTCAGTTTTGCGCAGTTCTTAATTTGCTCTGGGTCCCCTTCCCCCTTTGTCCCCAGACCCTTTGCAGTCCTCGCTTATTCATGTGTATCCAGTAACCACTCAGTTCGACAATTCTACTGAAAGTAGAGTTCATTGAAAGGTCTCTGCACCACCGTTATTATCCTGATGACAAATTATTACCCAATGTTTACATCCAGCTGCCACAGAGCGAAACTACCTACAAGTGGAGAACAAAAATTTCTCAGGCACTCTGCACCGGTTGGCACAGCAGTTCTGCCAGTATATAATAAAACAATCCGAACAAAAGAGCGGCGTCAGTAAGTATGGTTTTGTAACCTCTTCCTCTCCCCCCCCCCCCCCCCCCCCCCGCGGAGTATTTCTGTGATGTTATCCGTAGGGAATCTGGAGATCTGCAAGCAACATTGAATATAGGGAAAAAGGAAAAGTAGAAAGTAAAGATTCCTATGCTGGGTTTCTCCTTAAGGCCATAAATGCAGCCCATGTGACCGTAACTGGAGATACTACGGCGATAGTTGCTATGGATTTTTCAGGCACAACTTGACGTGGGAAGAGAGTAAACAGTACTGTGTTAACGTGAACGCCACTTTGCTGAAGATCACCAGCCAGAAAGTCCTGGTAAGGAGATTCTTCTCTCAAATATTTTGGAGTCATGCGGAGCAAAATTGTAAGTGAAGCATTTGATTTTATGCACACAACGCACACACACACACACACACACACACACACACGTTTCTCGAGTCTTACAGTTTGTACTAATCTAAGAACCTTATCAAGCCCAGTAGAAATGACCACAGCTGAGAGTAAAAAGTGTGAAAATGAACTAATGAGACTTCGAATTCTGGTCTTACTCCTGTGACAAGTCATTTAAGCTTTCTCAGCTTTCTTAACTCCATTTACTAATTCACAAAAGAATCTGAAAATATAAAGAAACTCAGCAGCTCAATATCACTGTAAAATATAAATAACAATGTCGTCTCAGTAGTACATGGCTCCCTGGGTCCTGCTAAGTTGTCCAACAGTTGAACTTGAACAAACCATGATACAAACTCCACCGTTTCACAGGCTCTTCGGTAGGGTGGGGAACAATCTCATTTGCGAAACACAGGATTTCAGTTGAAATTTTTCTGCAAAACGCGTTGCCTCTTCCACATTTTCCTCTTAGACAGCTTCTAACAAAGGCTCTATTTTTTTTTTTTAATGGTTATTTATTTTTGACAGAGAGAGACAGGGCATGAGTGGGGGAGGGTCAGAGAGAGGGAGACACAGAATCCGAAGCAGGCTCCAGGCTCTGAGCTGTCAGCACAGAGCCCGAGGCGGGGCTCGAACTCACAGACCGCGATATCATGACCTGAGCCAAAGTCGGACGCTCAACCGACTGAGCCACCCAGGCGCCCCAAAGGCTCTATTTTCAAGCGAACTATGTTCACGTCCACTCATGCACTCTCTGTTTATTCTTTAGTATAGCTTTTCTCTTCTTCGTGAATCCTGGAAGCAAACCAGAAACCACGCCTTAGAGTCTCCCTTCCACCAAATAATAGGTTAATTTTTTTTATTTTTTTAAGTAATACGTTTATTAAAACATTTTTTAATTTTTAAAAAATATTTTGAGAGAGAGAGAGAGATTGAAAGAGAGAGAGCTAGCAGGGGAGGGGCAGTGAGAGAGGGAGAGAGACCGTCACCAGCAGGCTCCACTCTGATGTGGGGCTCGAACACATGATCATGATGTGAGTTAAAACCAAGAGTCAGGCGCTTCACTGGCTGAGTCACCCAGGCGCCCCTGAAACGTTTTTTTAAAGGCATAAAGTATTTATGGTATTCATCCTACGCCTTCTATTATGGTAACTATCATATTCTGTATATTAAACATGAACGCAAGTATAAGTTCGAATACAAGATCAGGATTTGGGTTGTGTGCAGAGATGAAACCAAATGCAAATGCTCAAGCCAGTCATAGTCTACAAAACTGCCATAGTTGATCAGTAAAACTGACATCTACTTTCCTGCACTGGAGTCCACAGAAGTGGATCAGACATGAGGAGAACATTCCACTGACACGCATGCTCCTTTGTGTGCGCTGTTTCATCTACTAACTTGCTGCTTCATCTACTAACTCGTGTTGTGGACTGAAACTCAGAGACGGCATTCGGATAAATACATTAATTTTCTTTCCAATCTGGCAAAAGAAGAGAGTGCCCGAAAACCTCGACTTCAACAGCCAGAGATTAATGGGAGACATGGAAACATGTCTTGAATCTTGCTACCCTAAGCTGATGCCAGATTGGAGACTTACGAATGAAAGAGGAAGCAATGTCATTTTTGAGAAACAAAGAATAGTTGAACGGCAGGTGGACTATACTTTGTAGAGTGAAGTATACAATGTGGGTGTATTTTAGCAAAAAGAACAGGGGGTTAACAGAAAGGTGAGTTATGGCTGAAGCTTTAAAAGATAAGCGGTTAAAGGTGACTTTCAGACACTGTCTCTAATGGAATGCCAGTCTGTGTCTCACATCTGTTAAGAAGCTCAAGTCACTTTTTATTTGTCAAGAATGCATTCTCACCTGTTTTTTCTGAGAGGTATGAGCGTATACGAACATTTGACTCCTTTTAATTTTGTTACCCATAGATTGATTGATTGATTGATTGATCCATCAATTCCACAGATATGCACTGAAACTAGTCCAGAATCTGAACCTACGCAGTTAACAAAACTTCCAGAAGTCCCTAACCTTGGGGAGCTTATATTCTAATTGGGGCAATAGGCAATGACCCATAACGTATGGTGGGTAGTGTTCATTCCTAGGCAGAGAAAGGTAAATTAGAGGGCGCCTGGATGGATCAGTTGGTTAAACATCTGGTTTCGGCTCAGTTCATGGGTTCGAGCCCCGTGTTAGGCTGTGCACTGACAGCTCGAAGCCTGCTTCAGATTCTCTGTCTCCCTCTCTCTGCCCCTCCCCTGCTTGTGCACTCCCTCAAAATAAATAAATAAATATTAAAAAAAAAAAAGAAAAAGGCAAATTAGATAAAGCAGACGCTGTTCGTAATCCCTCTGAGAAAGACCTCATATAACTCCCTTTTACTCAATCAACTGAAACAAATTAATACTTCCATATGTAAATTTTGTAGGCTACTACAAAACTAAGCTAAGCGATGAAACCAAAGCCAAGTAGAGGTTAAACCTAGGGAATAATAGTTTCGCCAGCAATATATTTCTTTTTTATGTTTTTTCTCCAGTTGTTTGCCATTACCTTATTTAACAGCCATATTTGGTACTCTATTTGAAGTGGTTACAATAGACTCTAGTCTTCTGTCAGTGAAAGGTAAACACAGAGGAGGTTAGAATATCTGCTTTTTGGGGGCGCCTGGGTGGCGCAGTCGGTTAAGCGTCCGACTTCAGCCAGGTCACGATCTCGCGGTCCGTGAGTTCGAGCCCCACGTCAGGCTCTGGGCTGATGGCTCAGAGCCTGGAGCCTGTTTCCGTTTCTGTGTCTCCCTCTCTCTCTGCCCCTCGCCCGTTCATGCTGTCTCTCTCTGCCCCAAAAATAAATAAACGTTGAAGAATATCTGCTTTTTGTGAACATTTTTTCCCTGTATTCTACAAGCAATTTTTCATTCTGGAACAAGCGAACTTGGCACAATTCTAAACACCAAATATAATTAATATTCATATTGACGTGTAATCTAATTTATTGTTGTTGTTCAGGGTCTTACCAAGAAGCTTTGTCTTTACGTCATTACAAGACCTGTGAAAGCGTGCTGACCGTTCTATTTATTTGTGTTTGCAATAGGAATACATGAAGTCTAGGACTGGATTCATTCGTTGGGTTGGACTGTCCCGCAAGAACACTAATGAGGTCTGGAGGTGGGAAGATGGTTCAGTGCCCTCCAAAGATGTGTAAGTCACTGGACTTTTGGAATACAACTAGCAAATTTTATTCCTGAGAACCTTTGCTGTCTTGATGACAAGTTACTTAAAAGTTGGGAGGTGGCTTGGGGCGCCTGGGTGGCTCAATCGCTTGAGCGTCGGACTTGGGCTCAGGTCACGATCTCGCGGTCTGCGAGTTCGAGCCCCGCATCGGGCTCTGTGCTGACAGCTCAGAGCCTGGAGCCTGCTTCGGATTCCATGACTCCGTCTCTCTCTTCCCCTGCCCCACTTGTGCGCTCTCTCTCTCTCTCTCTCTCTCAAAAATAAATAAACATTAAAAAAATGAAAAAAGAAAGTTGGGAGGTGGCTCTGTACCCTTCTGTGTGTTACATAAGCAGTAGCTGAGTCACTGACACCTGAGTCCTAATAAGTGACCACGGGTAATAAGACAGTTCTACCTTCCTTACTCTCCCACACCTCTGCTCTCTATCTGTGTCACAACCAACCTCTACTTCCAATATTTTTCCCCATTCATTTCTACCCTCAAATTTACCGTTGTGATATTTGCATGTGTGTGTGCGCGCGTGTGAATGCATTTAACGTGATCCGATTCTCTTCACATATTTTTCGAACAAAATTATCATTCTTGTTGTTTTGTGGTTGGAAGTGATTACTTTGAGGATTCTTTGGACTTTTCAGCATCATTTTACCTACTCTTTCACGCCAGGGTTCTCCAAGAATCAGGCACATCGTTTACAAGGTGGTTCCAATGTTCATATCATAAGGCTCCATCCTTCTACAGACAAGCCAGGCAAAGGAGCCAATTGCATTTTAATAGTTAACACAGCTTTCCAGTTTCCAACCTCAAGAGTTTTGCTCACTTTGTATGTCAAAACTCTGTCTTTCCGGTTAAAATGTAAACCATATAACTAAAACTTGTACAATCTGGTCGTTACCAAAATTTGCAATTAATTGATTCAACAGATCCTGAGTATTTACTATGGGGACGAGCAAAGGACACCGGAGGTACAAGCAAATTTCTTCATAGGTCTTGAACTTTAACTCCTGTCATTTTCTGCCTCATTCCCAATACTCTAGGCAAACGGGTGAACCCTCTGTGCTTTCAACAAGCTCAACCTGTTTTGTTGTCTCAGGGCTTTTGGATTTACTGTTTTCTTCTGGAATGTTCCACCTCCTAAACTCCATGATGGGCTCCCCCTTGTGACTCACATGTCTGTTTATTTTTTACTTATTTTTTTTAAAAATTTTTTTTCAACGTTTATTTATTTTTGGGACAGAGAGAGACAGAGCATGAACGGGGGAGGGGCAGAGAGAGAGGGAGACACAGAATCTGAAACAGGCTCCAGGCTCTGAGCCATCAGCCCAGAGCCCGATGCGGGGCTCGAACTCACAGACCTCGAGATCGTGACCTGGCTGAAGTCGGCCGCTTAACCGACTGCGCCACCCAGGCGCCCCTCACATGTCTGTTTAAACCTCACTTCCTCAATGAGGTCAACTTCAATTACTGAAACTAAATTAGCCCCACATCCGCTCGAGTCCGTTATCACATCGTTTCATTTCTTCGTAACTCTTACCACTCTCTGAAATGTTTTATTTGTTGGCTTCTTACCAATATCCTCTTACATTTAATGTAAGTTCCCTGATAGAAGGGATCGTGTCCTTGTTGACTCTATCATCAGCACATAAAACAGCTTTGGCACATGGTAGGTATCCTACAGATGTTTGGCAAACCAATTAGATGTATACATTCTTTGTTCTCTTGTCACGAGCAGTGCGGCAGGGAATAAAGACAAGGTAAGGCAATCACGGTAGAGTGTGCTTAGCCTTATATCTGCTAGTTTGTAACACATATCCTCATTTAAAAAAATGTCTGATCAGGGGCGCCTGGGTGGCGCTCATGCTCTGTCTCTCTCTGTCCCAAAAATAAATAAACGTTGAAAAAAAAAATGTCTGATCAACTTACTTTTCCTTGAGCTCCTTCCCATTTTGTGCAGCTACTTGTCCTACGGGGTTCTTCTAACTCCTCTCTGTCTATCTAAATCCTATCCTCCCTTCAAGACAGAGCTAAAGCGTGCTCTTCTATGAAAAGATGAAAAGATAAAGCCTTCTCCATAGTTTTAGATCCCATCCATATCCGTCTCTTTCTCTGGACTCTAATGGTGCCTACTGCTCACTTACTACTTAATCGATGCTGTTTGAAATCGCTACGGAGCTCCTCATCTGTGCATACTTTATACTCCCGAGCAGAGTGAAAATTTCTCAATGATCTGAATATGTGTTTTCATTTTTTTTTTCCACTTTGTGCCACAAAATACTTGCACGCAGGGTTTGATCGTTGATTGTTGACATCGTTTTTCACGGGAACTCATTCTCCCTTTTCCATTCACAGGTTTGAGCTTTCTGGAAATGGAGGAGACAATATGAATTGTGCCTATTTTTATAATGGGAAAATTTACCCCACCTTCTGTAATGACAAACATTACTTAATGTGTGAGAGGAAGGCAGGCATGACAAAGGTGGACACACTCCTGTAATGCAAAGAGATGGGAAGGATGTCACAGACAGGTGCTTGATTGTACAGTGACAGATCTGGATGAAGGACTTCCTGGACATAAAATTGTTTATTTTTTCCCTTCATCCCCCTTGGAGTCATCTTTACATTATCTTTTCTACCAACCCCGCTTCATTCCTCCTTTATCTATCCCTTCATACTAAGGGATAACTTAATCCCTTCTTTATACATCCGGAAGCCAGTCTGTGAGTTGATCATTTGTTCTCAGTTGTTCTGTTTCCATGGGTTTTCTTTCTTCTTGTCTTCTCCTCATAATTATGTCAACGCAGTATGATTCACTGCATCTTCAGACGCAAACAAAAAAACACTTTAAATTGGAATGAGAACGGCTAGGCTTTCACCAACCGAAGCTGTGCAAGATATCTACGTTTGAAAGACAACATAAGGTAGTGGAAAGAAAATTGAACTTGGACTCCGTAGAACAATGTAGATAATGACTTAACTAAAGTACAACCGTGGACCAAATAGTAGTGTGGCCCCTTTAACGTTCCTTTTCTCATACTTCAAATAGAATAGCACCCATTATCTCACGCTCGCACAACCTAAGAAAAGGTCAGGGTACTAACTAGATCGATAACTCCATGAAGGCAAACACCATGACTTTCCTACACGCCCAGCATTAAGCACGGCTCCTTGTGGCTCACGGGAAGCAAAAACAAATAGTCACTTGTCATCGCGTGAAAAGCACCCCAATCTGTAAAACATCACAGAATTACAATTTGGATTCTGAGTCTGCTTTGGTCAGACTCAACCTCTGTAATTTTCTGTGCAAGGAAAATAAAAGTTTCTGGGCAAGAAGGCTGATGGGGTTTAAAAATAAGAAAATGCTTCCTTAACAAGGCCCGTAGGCAAGCAGACAAAACGGCAAGTAAAAATGTTTTATCTCTTCCTGACAGTTCTATGCTTGGTTTTTGCCGAATAACTCCTGAAGTATTTATAGATACGTGGGGAGGCACCCTTTCACGGGATAACAGGCAAACATTGCATTTCTTTCCCACAGCTTCCTTGAAGCCACTCTTTCTTCTCACATTGGTGGTAATAAAATTTGTGAATGGGATTCTCAAACATCTCAACTGAGAGGTTTGGTAAACCCTGCAGAGGTGCAAACACAAATACTCAAGGTTCTCAGTTGGAAGGCTGAGAAGACGCTGAGTCCTGTGCTTTTAAGAAGCACTCTGGCTCGATTCTGCTACAAGTAGGTTTTAATACATTGTGAGAAAAACAACATTAGAACTTCCTCCCTGTGTGGCTTTTGGTAAGTTACTCTCAGTTTCCTCATGTGTGAAATGGTTTTAATATTATTACTTTACTCACAGGTAATGGGATCATCTGATATGACATATACAACATTGAGCAGTGTACCAAACATGTAATAAATACTCAACAAATAGGGATTATTTTATACCTTCGTGCTCTAATACCCAAAGACCCTTGGATCTTTTTCTTGTCTTAGACTATCGATAAACAAGCAGATTTCGGAGAGACAGGAAAAATAACACAAATACCTCAAGTTTCGCTTCTACTTCAAATGTCTTGAAATTATGGTCTTGGGGGCAGAGTATCATTATGTTACTGTTTTATTTGTTGATTTAGAGAAATGGAATAGGAACCAATATTTGAGAAAATCATCCAGAAATCAACCATATCTCTGGACTTTAGGGTTTTATCACCCGCAAATGGAAAAACAAAAACAAAAACAAACAAGAAACAAACACATATATTTATACATCACTGTGGCACAAGTAAATTTCAAAGAATAATATGATATCTTAGGTCCCGGAAAAAATGCGATTAAAAAATGTAAACCAATCAAACTGTGCCTCCAAAGATTCTTTTTTCTGGTCCTCAAATCAAAATAATCAGAATAGCACAGATTTTAATAGCACAGGCTCTGTGATCAGAGCACCTAATTTCAAATACTGACTTCCACTTACTACCCAAGTGAACTTCGGTAAATAGTTTGATTTCTCTGCACTTCAATTTACAACGAAGTTACACTGTGCTAATGACAGTGCCTGTTTCATAGAGCTGTTCTAAGAATCAAAATAATTCACATAAAAGCCTTTTGAAACACTACTTGGAAAGTCATGAATAATCAGTAAAAGGTGGTATGATTAAAAACATCAAAAGCGATACAAGTAACCTATTAATTCTTTATTGGGAGAGCCCAGTGTTTCCCCTAAAGAAATTTATCAGAGCGTATACTGTGTTACAGAAAACTAGATCTTTCTAAGCTTGATATTTAGTCCTGATAAAATGTGAGCGCACCTGGAAATTAATGACAACTCATTGAACTTCCTGTTCCTGTGCTCCTGACATTAGTCTTGATGCATGTTTGGTATGCTTATGGCTTCTTCCTCTTCTTCTCTTCAAGATAGAAATCACTACATTAAAAAGGCTACAGAGTTAAGTGACATTGTTTTTCAGATCAGAATCTCAAGTCACATGAAAACCATTAGAAGTATTCAGAGAATTTGCTGGATAGTCTCCCTTTACCTCTTGAGATCCTCTCAGCCCCACCCTGTGTCTTGGGAGGCAGAACTCAAATAACCAGCATTATTTGGGGAAACTTGCCCCTGGCTTCCAGTTAATTTAGCTATTGGGAGGTCCTAGCAGTGATCAAAGGTTGAAATGAGACAGTGGTCAAGGTATTCAGTCCCTGGGTCTTCCCTACCATGACATGGTTTGGCAAAGGAAAGGCTGTAAGTTCGGTATCTTAGGCCATGACCCCTATCAAACAAGTCACAGAGTTCAAAACCCTCCCCTTAACTCCTCAGGCCTAGGGGTGATAACAGTATCCCAATGCATATCTCACCACCTTTTTTGGATCCATTAATCCTTCCCCCAACAGTGCCCTTATTCAATGCCCTTAGATTACTCTCTGAATATGCCATTTGTTTTCTTCTGTTACAGAGACCAATGATTGATGCAAGGGGACACTGAAACAAAAGGGAACATTGCAATTTGGCAGATTGTTGAGATTTGCAAACTATGCATTACTAAGACATGACCTTTGGCCATAAGGACAAATGGCCAATATGTGAATGGTGATTCAAGTATCAAGTTTCTTAATACCAACGCTATAGTCACAGGATGTGACAGAAATGGCCACCTATCCACTAAATAACTCATGCTTCCCATTTAGAGTAACATTGTCATAAAAATTTCCCTGGCCAGGCAAAAATCACATTTATCGGGCCCAGCCTTTTAGATCCAAACACAAGCATTACATTAGTGGGTGTGGATGTGCTACATGTAGGTTATGGCTTTTCGAGCAGATGTGGATTTGCCATCTTCTCTTTCCCTTTCCAAGGGACTCCGGTGTCTCACGAGATAGAAGGAGCCTGGGTCCCCCTTGGAAGAAATTGACCCACTAACCAGGGTTACTCAAGCTAAACTGTTATGTGAGCAAGAAATAATCTTTAGTGTGCTTTCTGAAACTCACTTGTCACTACATTACCCTAACTACTACAGCAGGTAAATTGATTTTAGAGATGAAATCCCTCCTTATCTTGTTTGTTTTAAGGATACACAGTGATCCACAGTTCCTTACATCCTGGTTTGTCCCAGGTGAGCAAACCCTGGCTCTTTGCTCCCTAGGTCATCCAAATGCTTCCTACACCAAATAGAAGGGTGCTGTTTGGACTTCTATTCTTTTCATCTTGACAATAACCTAGTGCTGTCACCTTCAACATCTGCTGTGCTTTCGAAACCAGAGCAATAATCTATTCTACCATCGGCCGTTTCAAGTTCAGGTTCTTTCTCATTTCCTTCTTTAACAAGTTCTACTTTGGCTTCAACTTCACAAACTTCTACTTTCTAGATGAAGATGCATCGATGCTATTCCTTAAACCCAAACGTAGTTTCCCACCGGTGTGAGAAGTAGTCAATTTCAATTCTTTCACCAGCCTGCTCCTGCCCCAAGAGGAGATATTTTGCCTCGCCTTCTCCTGGAGACTGCCTTACCTGTCGAAGCATCTCAGACATGCAGGAAGAAGGGACATACAACTCACTCCAGTGGGATAATCCAACACCAAGCCCTTACCAGAAACATCTGTCTTCCACCAAATGTTCAGGTAACCAGTTCTGATTATTTAATCCAAGACTTTGCAGTTTACATTTTGTTTCCTGGCCTACGATGAGCCCAAGGTGATTTTTCTAATGAGATTACTCACGTATGCATCTGATAATGTGCATGATACGCTAACGTTAAAAATGAAGTGATATGGGAGAGTAAGTAAAGGTGCGAAATAAAAGAGCAATGGCTATGACAAATACGTAACCTATGGCAAAAAAGTAACCCTTTTCCCTCTCTCTTGCTGGAAAGACAACGAATTCCCAAATTTGGTAGATACATGAAAGAAATCATATATATTTTTTTTATTAGTTTGGTTCCTGCATAAAATACCCTGAAAATCACCTGACTAATACTAGGAAATAAAGAGAAAACATGGGTTGAAAACCTGGCAAAATCTTATCAGTCTGGAGCGCTCTGCTCCAGTGATCAGTGCTGGTATTATTATTTAACATTTGTATTAGCTTCTTATTATTTTGATAATAGATTAACACGGACCGAGGGGTTTAATACAAGACAAATTTGTTATCTTACAGTTCTGAAGGTCAGAAGTCCAAAATTGGTTTCATTGGGCAAGGCGTTGGCAAGGGTGCGTTCCTTTAAGGGGCTCTGGGGGAGAATACATCTCATTGTGTCTTCTAGTTTCTAGAGCGGCATTTCTTGCTTTTCTTGGCTCATGGCCTTTTCCTCCATTTTCAAAGCCAGTAGCATTATGTTTTCAAGTGTCTTTCCACTTCCATTGTCATACAGCACCCCGACTCCTGACCTCCCACTTATAAAGGCCCAGATTAAACAGGATAAAGTCCCCATCCCAAGATCCTTCACTTAATTTAAAGTCTCTTTTACCACAAAAGGTAATATTTACAGGTTCCAGGGAGTAGGACATGGGCATTTGGGGCAGTGGCATTATTCAGCCTACCACATAATCCAAACAAAGATAACTTTTAATTCTTTCTGGCTAGTGTTAAGAATATAGCAAATCATACATTCTTCATTTTTCCTTCCTGAATAGATGCAAATTACCTGGAAAACAAAATGTCCCTCAGCCAAAATTGTATATTTTAAAAGAAATATCTGTGGGGGTGCCTGGGTGGCTCAGTTAAGTGTCTGACTCTTCATTTCAGCTCAGGTCACGATCTCCCGGTCCATGAGTTCGAGCCCCGCGCCAGGCTCTGTGCTGATGGCTCAGACCCTGGAGCCTGCTTGGGATTCTGTGTCTCCTTCTCTCTCTGCCCCTTTGCGATTCATGCTCCGTTTCTGTCTCTCTCTCTCTCTCTCTCAAAAATAAATACACATTAAAAAGAATTATTTTTTTATTAAAAATTTTTTTTTTACTTTTATTTGTATTTGAGAGAGAGAGAGAGAGAGAGAGCATAAGCCAGGGAGGGGCAGAGAGAGAGAAGGAGACACAGAGTCTGAACAGGCTCCAGGCTCCGAGCTGTGAGCACAGAGCCCGACGTGGGGCTCGAACTCACAAACCGTGAGATCATGACCTGAGCCGAAGTCAGACGCTTAACCGACTGAGCCACCCAGGCGCCCCCCCCGCCCCAATTTTTTTTTAATAAAAGAAATATCTTTGAACCAATCTTGTTCAAGTGGCACTGGAGAGAGATGAGGATGTTTGCTTTCAAAAATGAAGGCTTACTACCCGGTTTGCTCTAAAAGATTGCTGGAAGAGAAAACTAGAAAACTAGGTAGTAAGATTGCGGCATCATATACCGTTAAGAGAAGTATGTTGTTTAACCTATTGGGTTTGACATTTTTCCAAATCTAACTTGCATTTCCAAAAGTTCAGAGTGCTTTTCTCCTGTTACCACAGTCCCCAGGGCTTCAGGGATTCTCTAGTAAGAATGCAAATTCTTTCCTTCACTCGGCCTGCTCTTAGCCCATGTCTTTCGTCTACTTTCTCTAACTCAGTATCATTGGCCCTATTCCCTGCTCAGGAACATGGTGCCTTCTGGTGGTGATTTCATGTATTTTCTGCGTGGGCTCAGTAACAACCTCCGTTTTCCTGGGCATCAAGTGTAAGTACAAAAGGGTATCTTCTAAATAACCTCTCTGTATACATACTACATATACTTTACATATAATTATACATTATAAAAATACATATGTGCCTATACGCTGCATGTAGCTTTATAGACAATTCTATATATCATTATAAATAAATGTCATAGTTTACAAATAGATAAACCAATCAGTGAGAAACCTGTAAATGCATATAAGTGATGTAAAATAATGGCTTACTAATTTAAGTCATGGGGCATTTATGTAACTCTCTAAGCACTGGGATGCTACTGATAACTTTTAACGCTCATCTGCACGAGTTAATTGTTTAACTCAATTCTAATGCCATCGTCTCTTTGGGGAAAATAATGCAAATAATGACTTACATTCTGATTCAATTTGTGACTCTTATTGGTATGCCAAAGGATGCAACTTGAAAGATTTCAGTATAATGCTCTTTCTTTTCTAAATATGCATGTATTCTAAATATGACTTTATGGGGCGCCTGGGTGGCGCAGTCGGTTAAGCGTCCGACTTCAGCCAGGTCACGATCTCGCCGTCGGTGAGTTCGAGCCCCGCGTCAGGCTCTGGGCTGATGGCTCGGAGCCTGGAGCCTGTTTCCGATTCTGTGTCTCCCTCTCTCTCTGCCCCTCCCCCGTTCATGCTCTGTCTCTCTCTGTCCCAAAAATAAATAAAAAGAAAAACGTTGAAAAAAAAATTTAAATATGACTTTATGCAGATTATTGTAGTAAGAGCTTTTCACTTTATATGAGGCAAAGTACAAGATAGTAAGCTTAATGCAACCTGAACACTTTATTTGGGCCATAATTAATCACATTTCTTTAGTCCAAATTTTAAGACATGTTTTCGTATCTGGCTAGTGAAATTTTTATAAAATATAATAATTACAGAGCTGCAGTTTACAAAAAACAAAAAAACAACCAACAACTTGGATTATCACTCATGCTAGCACTAGGAAGTATATGTAGAAAGACAGAGAGAAAGTTTATTGTCCAGATAATTCCTCCTTTTCATATGCTCTGGAAAAACATTTCTCTATCTAGCAGACATTAGCTGATGAGAATTATGAGTTCTAGAATGAAGAAGAGACGGGTTCAGATTTGCTTCCACAAAGTACAAGAAACTTGATCTTGTTCATGTTAGCAATGAACTTATTTTCCTGATTGTTCTTAGAAAATTGTTTTAAGGGGGCGCCTGGGTGGCGCAGTCGGTTAAGCGTCCGACTTCAGCCAGGTCACGATCTCGTGGTCCGTGAGTTCGAGCCCCGCGTCAGGCTTCTGGGCTGATGGCTCGGAGCCTGGAGCCTGTTTCCGATTCTGTGTCTCCCTCTCTCTCTGCCCCTCCCCCGTTCATGCTCTGTCTCTCTCTGTCCCAAAAATAAATAAACGTTGAAAAAAAAATTTTTTAAAAATTAAAAAAATTTAAAAAAAGAAAATTGTTTTAAGAATTACTAGAAGTTCAATAAGTAATTGTTGCCTTGTCTATCACCTCAAAAGAAATTTCACAACAAATGTTAGCACTGCGAAAGCCTTCCTTATCTCACTGTCTACTCTCTCTGGGTATCATATAAAAACGTTATTTAAATCAAACGCAAGTCTGTTTTTTTTAGGAAGCTCACACTTAAATGTGTATTTCTCAAACAGACACACTGGAAATAGATTGAGGAGTTGAAAGAGAACTAACAGAGAAGTAAATTAACCTCGAATAATTCAGTTTCTTCTGTAAAACCTGGGCACTTTGAATGGAATATTGTCTAGCTCCATTCTGACGACAGTACAAGAATTCATGCACAGAGTGACACTGGAAGGATACAAAAGTAACTAAAAACAGGGTCAGGAACGTAAGATAGACGGTGACAACATCAGTGATTGCTGTTTGTTGTTTTTTTAATGCCGTAATCCCATGGATGTAGTCTGTATGAAACAATTTTTTTTAAATCCCAAAACAAAAAATATGGGAAGAAAATACTTCCAGGAGGATAAAGGAAAGCTAGCTAGAAAATAAAGTATTTAAAACTTTCAGTAATTTCTGGAAAATGCTTACAAATACAAGTTTTGGCTTTTTTTTTTTGCATTAATAGCTACAAATACCTACTTTTAAAACTTATAAATAGCACTATACAAATGTAAAATATTTTTACTAGTGGCTTTTCTTCATGTATAGTGGCTTTTAGTTTTTTGCTACCAATAGTGCCATTGGCCAAGATCATCTTTTACACTCTCAAAACATTCTTCGGGCTTTTATTAAGTAAAAGCCAGTTACAGAAACAAGAGCTGTGCTAAACAAGAAGTGGTTTGTTGACTTCAGACTTTCTTAACTTATCGCTGTCCTTCTAGTTATAGATTATTTTAGAGCCAGTATATTTTGAGTTGTAAAAAATCATGTTTAATTTCTAACAATTATCTCACCTTAATCATGTTCCACTTAATAAAGAATGTTAAATATTCTCTCCGTGAAAATTTTCACTGTAAGAAAAAGGCCAATATTAATATTTAAATTATTATATACTATATAATTTAATATACATATTAGAAACAGGGACATGTTTCTGACAAAGAGTAATGAATGAAATCTATATCCTGTTTAAAAATTTTTTTTTCAACATTTATTTATTTTTGGGACAGAGAGAGACAGAGCATGAACAGGGGAGGGGCAGAGAGAGAGGGAGACACAGAATCGGCAACAGGCTCCAGGCTCTGAGCCATCAGCCCAGAGCCTGACGCGGGGCTCGAACTCACGGACCGCGAGATCGTGACCTGGCTGAAGTCGGACGCTTAACCGACTGCGCCACCCAGGCGCCCCTATATCCTGTTTCAATATGAAAGTAATGCATGGGTTAATTACAAATTTTTCTTGTATACCATTAAAAATGCATCCATATATATCTGACAGTAAAAATGTCTGGTAAAATTAATCATGTACGTTGATATAAAAGGATACACTGCAGTAATTTAAAGAGGTCTTCTAGAACTGTTGCTGTTAATATGGAGATATGGTTACACAATAGTTCCCATGAAATAAGCAGACTTAAAAGTCACTTATGGAAAAATACAGTTTTATAAAAATTATACGTAACATAGATGGGGTTTTACATGCATATGTGGAAAAAAGTTTTAGTAGATATAAACTAAATGCTAACAACTGCTATTTGAATGGCGGGTTTACATGTAAGGAAAAGCAGTTTCTTGCTTTCTTCCTGCTATTTTGTATTTTCTATTTTTTTCTACCAAATGATTTATGCTAGTTTCTATTTTGAAAGCTCTGTAGTGCAAAATATTTTCTAAAACATCAAGTTTTTTCATTTGTTTTTACTCTTCTTTTTCATTTTCTTAATTCATCCACTAAGTATATCATACGACATCGTATAATTACAAGATACTTTTATTTGGGGGGCTTTAAAAACATTTGTCTTATATTCCCCCAAATAAATATATTGTTTAATCTTTATTCCTCACTTGTCGCAAATTGATTACGAGCCCAACACTGTATTTTGCTTCCCACTTGGGGGGGAACAAAAGAGAAGTCTCATTTCTCTTTCTCCAGTTTTATTACAGTTTTATACAGTACAACCTTTTCAGATGGTAATAAACACAACAGCAATAACCTCAAGAATATGGTTAATCTAGAAAGAGTTCATCGAAATTTAAACTTCTGGAATAATACTTCAAATTCCTAAAAAAATATTATTTTCAATCTCTAAACGTGTCAGATTATAGATAGAATAAAATAAATAACATCACTGTCCTACTCCCCACTCTGGTTATACCTAGCCTTTTGCTAAGAAGGAACATAATCCAAGCCACTAGCAGCCGAGGTTACTTGAACCACCAATGGACAAGGTATAAACCATCCATTGCATATCTAGTCCCTAGCTCTTGAGCAAAATATAGAAAAGAGGGTAAGAGTCCTAGACCATATTGAGAAAGATTAGCATATGTGTAATAATAGACCCCAAAGTAGAAGAGATAGTTCGATAAAAGTGGTATTATTTTAAGACCTATTGGATGGATGTTTTCCCAAACTGATCAGAAACACTAAGCCGCGGGTTTCAAGACGTTCTATAAAAACCAAACGGCACAAAGAAAAGCAATATCCATGTGAAGAAAACTATTTAATAGACTAGGAATAGATGGGTACTTTATAATATGATTTTTAAAAGGAATCGACCTAAAAAGCGAGTCAGACTTAGAAGGAAAGAACGGCAACAAAAAATAATATAAAAGTAATGTGAAAATGGGAGAAAGGCAGGCCCTGCCGAATATTGAAATAAAATTATAAATCTAAAGTAACGAAGGCTGTGTGGTTCATTCCGCCGAGAAGCAGGCGGATCGAATGTAACTAAAATAATAGAAATATATTATTCCTATTATTCTATCCCTTCAGCTACAGATGGCAAGTAAAAGAGGATGGGGAGGACAGGCACGTGGGAGGCTCAATCGGTTAAGCATCGGACTTCGGCCAAGATCATTATTTCATGGTTCCTGAGTTCGGGGACCCACAAGGAACTCTGTACTGATGGTGCAGAGCCTGCTTGGGATCCTCTCTTTCTCTCTCTCTCTCTTAGTCCCTCCCCTACTTATGCATGCAGCACTCTCTCTCTCTCAAAATAAATAAACTTAAAAAAAAAAAAAAAACCGGGGCGCCTGGGTGGCGCAGTCGGTTAAGCGTCTGACTTCAGCCAGGTCACCATCTCGCAGTCCGTGAGTTCGAGCCCCGCGTCGGGCTCTGGGCTGATGGCTCGGAGCCTGGAGGCTGTTTCTGATTCTGTGTCTCCCTCTCTCTCTGCCCCTCCCCCGTTCATGCTCTGTCTTTCTCTGTCCCAAAAGTAAATAAACGTTGAAAAAAAAATTAAAAAAAAAACAAAAACAAAAAACCAAGACAATGGGGAGGGGTTTCATTCAGTAAAGGATATGAGACCACACACAATGTAGCCATCTGGGGGAGAAAGGCTGAAGTCATACCTTATAAATTCCAACGAAATAAATTCCAGCTACCAAATATGGAAAAATGAACTATACTTACAAAAGTATAATCTGAAGTGCAAATTTTTTACTGAAAATGACTCAAGAAACAAAACAGATGAACATAGGGGAATAGAAGGAAACAATACGGTAAAAACAGAGAGGGAGGCAAACCACAAGAGACCCTCAAATACAGGGGACAAAACTGAGAATTGCTGAGGGGGTGTTGGGTGGGGGGATGGGCTAAATGGGTGCTGGGCATTAAGGAGGGCACTTGTTGGGATAGGCACTGACTACCAAAGGTAGATGATGAATCGCCAGATTCAACTCCTGACGCCGTTGTTACCGTGTATGTTAACTACCTTGGATTTAAACAAAATCGAAAATTTTAAAAAGCATCTGATGTACGTGGGGCAAACTACCACACGCAAAGTCAAAAGACACATTGGGACAGTGTAACTGCAGCCCGTATCAGAGAAAAGTTCAGTTTACCAAAGTACAAATGCACTAACAGAACCCGTTACACGAGATTGATTTGCCGAAGAAGAGTCACACGACCCCAAATGCCAGGGCTGACAAATGGACGGTTTACCATAAGAAAAGGGTACAATTTAACGACCACATTAAAGTAAGGATATGTATTACAATGAAGGATCCGGACAGGCCAGGTACGAACAGGTGTCTCATCCTCCCTCTGTGACTATCCTTTCGGAACACAGTTCTTCTCTTCAGTCAGGAACCACCAATGTATACACAGAATACTTTGGTACCAGGGCACCCCAAATAGAGTCTTGCTTGGGAATTTTTATATTTTGCTGACCGCATAGGCATACTTCTGTAAGGTAACCGGCTTCAACAGCAGACCCTGCTCAGGACCTCCTTGTAATCAGGGGCAAATCATCGGTCATATGGCGTCAGTAAAGAATGCCGACAAGCTAGTATAATCTGGCCCCAACATCCTCAGACTGATGATTGCAAAGCGACACTATTAATCAGTATGTCTCATACCTCGTCCAGAGGTCGGTACCAGGCAGAAACTTTACAGACACTGTCAGGCTGATCCCAGGCCTGTTTGAATGAATTCTCAGCACAATAAGCACCTCATATAAAACAGTCAAGGAAAGAGTAGAAACTCAACGAGAAAAATTATAATTATGTATGTAATTATATATTATATATTATATATGATTATACACTTCATAGAAAAGGAAATACAAATGACATTTATATGTACGAGAAAAAGTTTCGACACCAATGTAAAAAAGGGAAATGCAAAGTCAAATGATATTGAGATACCATGTGCAACAGCATATATGGAGGGTAATTTGGAAATATGTAATACAACTTAAATGTACATAAACTTTGACCAAGCAACTTATCTTAAAAATATGCTTGCATACGTGTGAAATTATGTATGACTAAGGTTCTTTATTACAGTATTTATTTCTGGAATGCCAAAAGATTACAAACAGTCTAAAAGTCAATAGAAAATGTCTAACATAAACCATGATATATCCAGACAACGGAATTCAATACAGTTATAATGAAAGGATGAGAAAGCTATTTATATACTGATATGGAATTAGGTCCAAAATGTACTTTATAATTACCTTTTTTAAAGTTTGCTTATTTATTTTGAGACAGAGACAGCATGATTGAAGGAGTGGCAGAGAGAGAGAGAGAGAGAGAGAGAGAGAGAGAATCCCAAGCAGGCTTCTTACTGCCAACACAGAGCCCGATGCGAGGCTCAGTCTCATGAACCAGGAGATCATGACCTGAGCTGAAACCAATAGTCAGACACTCAACTGACTGAGCCACCCAGGTGCCCCCCAAATATATTTTAAGTGGTAAAATAAAAGGTGAAAAACCATATAAACAGATTGCTACCGTCCATACAAAGGGAAGAGAGGGCATTTTATATGCATTTGCTGGTAAAATTCAAGCAAATATATATGGAAGAGAAAAAAGAAATTGGTAAAGCTGACTGCTCTTGGGGAGTGAAGTCAGGTGCATGAGGAGACTGGGTGATAAAGTGGCTTTTTGCTCTGTCTCCTTTGAAGTTTTTGATTCTTGAACGGTATAAATTGTAAACAAAAACTTAATGCGAATTAAAGTCCCAAAGATCATCAGTAATTTGCAGCTGTACTTAGTCTGTATGGAAAAACTACTTTGCAATAATTTGTTAGTATTTTTTATTAAGAATGATTGTTATTGTTTGAAGTGTTCCAGGTGTCCACTATTGCAATGAAGCAGCAAGAAAAACTCATCCATCAGGAGAGAACAATGTGGAATTTCACACGATGGCAGAAAAACCATAACCTTCAGATGAAATACTGTCAAACCTTGATGCAAAACTCCTTCGTTTCAGGTAATTGATATCAAATCAGTTTCCACTGTGCAGATACAAGTGCAGGCACCAATCCCTTAAAAGAAACAGTGACATACATTTTACTCTCTGCAGAACTACAGTCAGAGCTTTAAATTAGGAGGGACGTAATTTTGATCCACACTTCAGTTCAATCTTATTTATTTATTACCATAGAACGTGGAAAATACTGAGGTCCCACGAAATGCAGATTTAAAAAGCATATAGTCAAATTTCAAAGGGAAATGTGTAGGATTAGATCAGATTTTTTTTTTTAAGCAGCATTTGATGTTTTACCCAATCACTCCAATTTGTAAGTGCATCTTTTTTTTTTTTAATTTTTTTTTTAACGTTTATTTATTTTGAGACAGAGAGAGACAGAGCATGAACGGGGGAGGGGCAGAGAGAGAGGGAGACACAGAACCGGAAGCAGGCTCCAGGCTCTGAGCCATCAGCCCAGAGCCAGACGCGGGGCTCGAACTCACAGTCTGTGAGATCATGACCTGAGCTGAAGTCGGACGCTTAACTGACTGAGCCACCCAGGCGCCCCTGTAAGTGCATCTTTAATTATAGTTCTAAATTCTTCAATATATTTAGTTGAGACATTGCTTTAGATTCAAATTTAGATATCCCTTTGGGCAGAAAAATCATGTTAGAAATCAGAGTCTTTACCACAAAAATTATAACAATGCAGGGTTCAGCTCTTTTTAAATATTCTATGAAGTTATTTCAGTTTTACCTTTTACATCTCTTACAAGCATTTCTTTTCAAGTAGGCTCCACACCTAACCTGAGGCTTGAACTCACAACCATGAAATCAAGAGTCACACTCTACCGACTGAGCCAGCCAAGCTGCTCCCCTAAACCTAAAACAGCATTTAAACCTAAAACAGCCTATTTCTATTTGTTTTGTAGTTTGTCAAATATTCTATGGTTACCTAATTGGCATTAATTATCCTTGGAGTGAATACCGTTTAAAGAATCACCAATGAGAGAGATCAAAAACCTACTATAGCTCCTTCTGACTAAAATGTAGTCAAATAAATGTTTACAGAATCACTGTGTGCCCCACAGTGTTTTTAAATACATCAAGCTTTTGCAACCATGAGTTGGGCCCACATCTGAGCCACCGACCTCGAGACAATGACAATATCCATTTTGGAGACCTACAAATCTAACATGTCCTCCAACCTTTCAGCTGCCATTGTCAATGCCACTCGGGCTATAACTTTAACAATAGACAAGACACTGATCAGCATAGATTCTAAATGAAGGATAATGAAAAGCTTTAAATAACTCAACATTGGATCCATGGAAACTGATAATGAACTATTTGTGACCCTCAGTAGAAGTCCTCTGTCTAGAAACTAGAGTTCTGGAAATGCCAGTGTCTTTCCCTCTATAAAACTGTGCAAGAAACGGTCAAGTTCTTGCTTTTCGGTTCCCCTTTTATACTCTTGAGCACACTTTTTTTGTGAATACATTCTTTAAGACAGGGTTCATAATGTTTGTTCTCTCCCTTACATACAAAACACGTTCATGTTTAACTCTCAGAATTTAAACATCAACTTGAAACTTATTACTCAACTTGCCTAATGGTCCAGTATATTTCCAATTAGATTGGACAGTGAGGTTAACAGACATGAAACAATAAGCAAACAAATGAAGACATAAATGATGTCAACCTAAAGAAGGGAAATATTTATAAAACTAGAACAATCAGCTCACTTATTATAGAAGAGGAACAATTTGGGGAAAGACATCCCAAAGCTAATTTTAAGTTAAAAAAAAAAAGTTTACTTATCTATTTTGAGAAGGAAGGAGAGAGAGAGAGAGAGAGAGAGAGAGAGAGAGAGAGAGAACCCCAAGCAGGCTCAGCACTGTCAGCTTGAAGCTTGATGTGGGGCTCAAACCCACGAACGTGAGATCACGACCTGAGCCGAAACCAAGAGTTGGTCACTTAACCAGCTGAGCCAACCAGGCCCCCCAAAGTTAATTTTATCTTAAACTAGTTCTTACAGACCTATTGCAGTTGGAAATAATTATATAAATCTCACTACGGTAAGTACTGCCTCATACGAACCACTTGGTTAAAAGTGCTCAGTTTCACTGGGGGTGAGACAAGGGGTTCCTTTGGGGAGATGTGCTACTGATATTTTCCTGATAAATTTAACAAGGTATGTTTATATTCAAAGCCCATAACTGCAGCCCTTGTCCAAACAACTGGATTCAGAATGGTGGAAGTTGCTACCATGTCTTTGAAAACTGGAAAATCTGGCACACCAGTAAAGAGGACTGTTTGAAGGAGGGCTCTAATCTTCTACAAATAGACAGCAAAGAGGAAATGGTAAACACTACCTCGTGGTTTCCTATCATTCTGAAAATACCCTGATACGTTAAAAGAAAGGACTGATTCTAAGAAGACAGGACTCCTTAATATTCTACAAGAGTAGTATATTTGTTGTACGTAACAAAGGTTTCAAAGAGACGGAGTGGGAATTGCCAAAGTTTGTTTTCCCTTTAATTAGACAAACAAGGGGCGCCTGGGTGGCGCAGTCGGTTAAGCGTCCGACTTCAGCCAGGTCACGATCTCGCGGTCCGTGAGTTCGAGCCCCGCGTCGGGCTCTGAGCTGATGGCTCGGAGCCTGAAGCCTGTTTCCGATTCTGTGTCTCCCTCTCTCTCTGCCCCTCCCCCCGTTCATGCTCTGTCTCTCTCTGTCCCAAAAATAAATAAACGTTGAAAAAAAAATTTAATTAGACAAACAAAACAAAAGCAGGAAGCTATCCAGAAATCAACGAGAATATGTTAGCTGTATGTCCTTTGTTCATCAAAAAGGCGAGGCGGTAAAGGAAATACTATTTTATGACTTGTTGATCCACTCCAAGATGTACATATATTACAGTTGTGTGTGGTTCAGAGTCATCGCTTTCAATACTGTAGGGAAGTATAACAACCAATCACAGCTCTGTAATTACCAAGGAAAAGCGGAAGTATAAAAAAGGAAGTGACGTCATGAAATGGAGAGGTCTATGAAAATAAGCATTTGCTAAATGAAACGTTTAGTCTGGTTTACTACCATCTTAACAAGCAGTGTTTCCCTGAAATCATTTTACATATTTATGGAAATATGTATGAAGTAGAATACAGAGTTGACACATTTCTGACCTTATTAACAATGTATGCTTGCTATACTCAATAATTAGCTAACGTTCAATTTTCCAAGAACAATGAGAGAACAATTTAACGATATGTTAAGGACACGCGGTAAACCAAGACAACTTGAACTCACTACAATTATAGGCTTCCACTATTTTTTCTGTGCAAATTTGGTGACAAAAGCTAGTCATGTTTTTTTCTAACAGAATACCCCTACAGTTAAGTTGCCTCTGGAATCTTCTAAATTATTTCTCGTATTGAAGTATACTGGGAAAGAATGGTCTATGCGGTCTTTGATGTCAAGGATATTTCTACTCTTCCTCATTAGTATCACACCTTGTTTTGACATGTATTAACTGTCAAACTCGGAATCTGTTAAGATTATTTTATTGCCAGATGCTTATTTTCCTTAGAGTCCTTAAGACCCCATCTATCGTATGACAATAAAAACAAATCTATGAAATGTATCCCTTCTTTTAAAACCATCTCTGTCTTATTCTTTCTCAATTTCCATCTAGGCAAAATGTCACACTTTATATTTCATCATAGTTTGTTGCTGTTTTCCCCCTAGTTCACTGTTGAGGTCTTGTTGCTTCTAGGACTTTATCACTGGCAGCCTGAGGAAGATCAAAAGTGGCTATGATTACTGGGTGGGACTGTCTCAGGATGGTCTCAGCAGATCGTGGCTTTGGCAAGATGGCTCCGCTCCTCCCCCTGACCTGTAAGTGTCTGAGGGAATTGTTACAAGAAAAATTAGAAACCTGAGGGAATTCAGACGTTCCTTTTATTTTATACCTCAGAGTTTTTCCAGAAGACAGAACCAGCAATGATAGCTTCACAGGCTTTTTATTGGAACCAAAGCTGAGGTCATTGAAGGGTAGCTTCGTGGCTTCCAAGTTTTCCTCCTTCTCAGTCCTGTTGCCATCACCCGTAGCACATTCACATCAAAATTGGAGACACTGCATGAACAACATTTATCAGTATCATGACATTTCCTGTGGACCGTTTAATGGCTAGAGTACTAAGGGAAAGACATTATGGTGATTATTAAGCGATTTCCATATTAAGGTTTTTAGATAGAACTAGGGAGATTGGTGAACAGGATTAGGTGCCTTAGTATTTTGAGAGTTAAGAGTCGGGAGAGAAATCCTAAGTTAGAGCCAACTTTTCTGTCTCTATTTCTTTTAATATGAGGCTTTTTGCTATTATAGTAGCATATTTTTATTGAGCAAAAACTGCTCTGTTACTGAAGAAAGAGGGTGCCATAGGAGGATACCATATTAAAACAAAACAAACAGCTACCCACCTCTTGTTAGGTACCCACAAGACCATCACTGTCAGCCCCCTGCCTAAAGTCAGATTCACTGACTTTGCCTCCCCAGGTCACCAGTAAAGACACTCCAATCAACTAACCAGCTTTGCGGATATCTCAAGGACAAGTCCCTGTCTTCCGCTAACTGCAGCATTTGGAAATATTTTATCTGTGAGAAGTATGCATTATGATCCTCTACCTGAACAAAATTGCACTTGAAGAGATCTATTGCAAGAGTGTGCTGATCAGACCATTGGAAAACCTGCCACAAAATTCCAAGGGGCAAGTGAAGTATGCTTATGTGTGGGCTATTAAACTACCTACCCGGGAGGTAGGTATCAAAACCTATCTCTGCATTTACACTTGGCAATTTCCTTCAATGCTTTCCAGACCTTCATTTGACATTGTGTAAATTGCCAAGAATAAAAGTGACTTCGAGCTACTGAGGACAAAATCCCGAAACGCTGAGAACAAACTGAAGAAAAAACATGTTCTTGTGCTTTTGTTTCCCCCCTAATCCAGAGTGACTATAAACTCCACACAAAAATCTATAAACCCCTGGGGGAATGATGCCTTTCTAGCTGGCTGATTTTTTTTATATATAAATAAATAAATGTAGGCTTTTAAAATCTCTGCCTGCCAGATCTTTCTTTGCATGTTTTCTAGGCTTCCAGGCATTCCACTATTGAATCTGCAGGAGAGTAGGACAGAGATATGGATTTTCATATTAGGAAGAAGACAGACAGCTATCTGCTGCCTGTAAGACAATACCCTTTTAGGATTGCAGAATTCTACTGGACACTTGCATTACGAGCACTTTATATAAGTAGAAGGAGTAGTTAGGCCATCAGTACCAGTGCATCTCCAGTAAAGGACAGCTGTGAACTTCCTTCTTTCCTCTCTCTGACTGTCTCTAGTACTCACAAATCAAAGGACTCAGGCTGGGACTCTCAAGGTTAACACTCCAGCATTTTTTATTTTTTTAAATTTCAATTCCGGTATAGTTAACATACACTGTAGTATTAATTTCCGGGGTACAATGTCGTGATTCACCAATTCCATACATCACCCTGTGTTCATCATGATAAGTGCATTCCTTAATCCGCATCATCTATTTAACGCCCCCCCCCCCCCACTGGTAACCATCAGTCTCCTGTCAGTAGTTAAGAGTCTGTTTCTTGGCTTGTCTCTTTTTTTCCCCCTTTGCTCACTTGTTTTGTTTCTTAAATTCCATATATAAGTGAAATTATATAGTATTTGTCTTGCTCTGACTTTCTTATTTCACTTAGCATTATACTCTCTAGCTCCATCCATGTCATTGCAAATGACAAGATTTCATTCCTTTTAATGGCTGAATAATATTCCATTGTGTGTGTGCGTGTGTGTGTATGTGTGTACCACATCTTTATCCATTCATTAATCAATGGACACTTGGGCTGCTTCCATATCTTGTCTATTATAAATAATGCTGCTATAAGCATAGGGGTGCATGTAACCCTTTGAATTAGTGTTTTGTATTTTGGGGGTAGATACCTAGTAGCATGATTACTGGATCATAGGCTAGTTCTATTTTTAACTTTTTGAGGAACCTCCATACTGTTTTCCAAAGTGGCTGCACCAGTGTGCATTCCCACCAACAGTGCAAGAAGGTTCCTTTTTTTTTTTTTAAATCTTTTTTTTTCTCAACGTTTATTTATTTTTGGGACAGAGAGAGACAGAGCATGAACGGGGGAGGGGCAGAGAGAGAGGGAGACACAGAATCAGAAGCAGGCTCCAGGCTCCGAGCCATCAGCCCAGAGCCTGACGCGGGGCTCGAACTCCCGGACCGCGAGATCGTGACCTGGCTGAAGTCGGAGGCTTAACCAACTGCGCCACCCAGGCGCCCCAAGAAGGTTCCTTTTGTTCCATATCCTTGCCAACATTTTTTGTTTCTTGTGCTTTTGATTTAAGCCATTCTGATAGGTGTAAGGTGACATCTCATGGCAGTTTTGATTTGCATTTCCATGATGACGAGTGATGTTGAGCATCTTTTCATGTCTGCTGGCCATCTGGAGGTCTTTTTTGGACAAGTAACATTCCACTGTTCCTGCATCTCTCTGTGCCTCAATTTCTTCATTGTAAAATAGTAATAGGACTTATTTCAAAATATTATTTGAGAATTAAATTATTAATGTATGTTAATTGCTGAAACTATTGCCTTTCCTAGAGTTTGACACTATATCAGTGCTCATTATTATTATCTGGAGTAAATTACTAGTCATCTGTAGGCATCAACTTTATTAATGTAGTCCAGATCAACATGACCCTTTTTCCTGCTCGGGTTACAGGAATGTTGAGAAGCTAAAGTTTATATATAAATGTCAGCAACTGTCTAGACAAAATATCTGTTTTAAAGTTAATGACTCTCTTCAAATAAATCTATAGACAATCTGAATCCCAGGTCTGCAGGCTCCTTGTACATAGATCAGCTGGTTGCCAAGACACAAGATATGAAAGTATCTTGTAATCTACAGGAAAGAAAAATTCGCCAATTATTACTACATTACTTCTGTTTACCATCCTTAGTAAAACTTGCTACACAGTAAATTCTCATCAAATACCTGCTAAATTCAATATAATTTTATTTAACTTTTCATTTTTCACAAGGACTGGCTGAGCTCCATTAGATTCGCATCTCTCTTTACAATAAAGATACCGCTTAAATAAAGTGAAACAAAATAAATCCACTGAGGCTAGTGGAAATAACTTAAATGAACCTAGAAGTCTATTGTAAAAGGTGACCTCTGAAGGATAAGGTCCTTTAAGGATGGGAAGAGCATGTTTTCATGTTTTGTTTTGTTTTGTTTTGACTTTTTTAATGTTTATTTATTTTTTGGGTGGGGGGAGGGACAGAGAGAGAGGGAGACAAGAAGCAAGCTCCAGGCTCTAAGCTGTCATCACAGAGACGACGTGGGGCTTGAACTCACAAACCGTGAGACCATATCTGAGCCGAAGTTGGACTGAGCCACGCAGGCGCCCCTATTTTGTTTTTTTAATTTACCCTTGACCTGGAGTTTAAACGGTGGGCTTTTCAATAACAGGGATTTTTCTCGAATTTTCTGCTGAACCTGGAAAAGGAAAATAGCACAGAAAACACAGTATAAGTTGAGTCCTGTGTTTGGTTTTCACAGCTGACAGCTGGCGGTTGAATATAATAACCTGGAATAAACGAGAAACAATAACAATTTGACTGTCTCAAGATTCTTCAGAGTATTGTCATGGAACTCTGTTTACGGAAAGGATAGGAAGCATTTAATAACTCTGTTAAGAAAACGTACAATGAAGCCAAAGGCAAACATCCTTCAGCTGATGTCATTCCATCAATATGTGATGCATAATTTACAAGCCAGAATCTTGTCTACAGTGCAGCTGGCATAGGACCCTACAAATTTCCTCAGTGGCAATACTGCTTTGCACATAGATATTACGGGTGGAATTTTTTTTTTTTCTTGCAGATTGCTTTTGGCCCAGAATATCAAGGTCTTTTTCCAGGCACTGGTAAGGGATTGGGCCTTGGCACAGAGATAACGAGTTTTATATGTTGGTCTCACCAATACTCAATTGGATATCTTTCATCCATCTCATTGAAATCCAAGTTAGCTTTAAGAAAAAGGAGGAAAGGAAACATAAAACCCTGTCCTATAAATGTAAAGAAGCTTTGTTACAAGCTATGGTTAAAGTACATTAAGCGTATAAAAAGGAAAACATGAGAATAGTAATGTTGACAGAATAATATTAGCAGATCCTAAAAACGTATTCATACAACGCACCTTGTAAAAAAGTTATGTACACTGTAAATAAAATCACGATGGCTTTTGCATTCTGCGAAAATGACAAGAATCCCTTTACAAAGTAGTTGATTGAGGAGGGCACCTGTGGGGATGAACACTGGGTGTCATGGGGAAACCAGTGTGACAATAAATTTCGTATTCAAAATAAATAAATAAATAAATAACAAATATTAAGGCCAAACCCAAGGCAATCTACTAGAGTCTTCTCCTTATTTCATAAGCGCTTATGTCTCCAATGTAAAAGCTCCCCTTACACTTCTCACTCTTCCTGCTATTACAGGGCTCATGATCTGTTTCCTGTTGATAAGTTTTAAAAGCGGTTCAATATCCTCAGGAAAAGAAATAACTCATTGTGTACCCTAGGGAACTCAGATCTACCAGGAAAGGCTATGTTCCTCGTTTGACTTTTCCTGAAATTTCTTCAGAATTAACTAACCACACAAAAGCCTGGAAGAGAAAAAGTTTTCACGAGCCAAAAATTAATTCACGCGGTGCTGCTTTTTCTGATTATCCATGGAAACATGTCTTAGCAAATCACATGTCTAAGTTCACGTCATGATTATTTCCTATTCTTTTTCTTTTTCTTTTCTTTTTTTTTTTTTTTTTGAGAAAAAGAGAGAAAGAGGATTCCAAACAGGCTCCACTCTCAGCGGGAAGCCTGATGCGGGGCTCAATTTCATGAACCATGAGATAGTGACCTGAGCTGAAATCGAGAGTCTGATGCTTAACCAACTAAGCCACCCAAGAGCCCCTATTTCCTATTCTTAAATATTTTTTAAAATGGGGAGAAAATGTTGTGCCCTACTATGTTTCTGTTCTTTTGAAATATCTGCTCATATTGTGATCAGTGTCGCAAGTTTTGTGATACAGATGATGGGACCGAGGGCAAATAGGAGAGAAATAGGGTTAAGAATAGCAAGAATGTCAAATAAATGCTATTTTTTCCCTTTTTTCCTATTTTAATCACATTCATTAAATATCTGCACTCATCATAAAAAACATTTGGTAATATCCACATCTTCCTAATGTAAGTGCCTCTCGATAATTTACTAAAGAATACAGATATCCAAAAAGGGTTGCTTATGCTTTTTTGTAGTCCCTTATGTAAAAAAAAAATAGGGGTGCCTGGATGGCTCAGTTAGTTGAGCATCCGACTCTTGGTTTCTGCTTAGATCATGATCTCATGGTTCATGGGATCCAGCCCTGCTGAGAGCACAAAGCCTGCTTGGGATCCTCTCTCTTCCTCTCTCTCTCTGCATCACTCCCGCTCGCAGTGTCCCTGTCAAAATAGATAAATAAACTTTAAAAGAAAACACTAAATCCTTTTTTTACGTGTTGTTAATGTCGTTTACATTTCATATTGCCATTAAGATTGTAAAACTAATTTCATATTTACCCCAGTTCAGCTAACAACAGCACCACGAGAAAATTACAAACATTTCCACTTCATACTTAATGAAATAAACTTCATGAGGTAAAGTGATTTGCCCAATAATGAATCAGTATAGGGGATCTAAAACATCTCATTTTATGGCCCCAAGTGCATTTATTTTTGCACAACACAATAAATCAAGACAAAATTTGTTCAACGCTGAAGACATTTCCTGACGAATCGACAGAAAATTGAAAAGAAAATTAACTCATAAGTAAGAAATCCACAAGTAGTGATTGCTAAGTAATGCAGTCTTGTGAAAATGAATACAGAAATATTCTCTTTATCATGATTGCTAACTTAATATCATTTTACCATGAGATAGATAGATGCTTACTGAAAATAAAACTAAAACACCCCAGTTTCCACTGCTGACAAATAAAGATTTATAATAGATGATCCTTTCTAGCATTAAACCCTTAAAATTGATTTTTCCATACACCAACAGTCAGTGGTTGTGATGGTGTTATTTACCATGACCCCTGTTATGATTGTGCATATTGGCTTCCTGAGAAAGGAATGCTTACAAAACAAACCAGTGATGTGTGCAAATGTCACAGTCTCTCTTCCCCTTTCCAGGACCTGATTGGATAACTCAACCTATTAAAATTTCCCTGACTTATCTTTAGTCATGTGTTGATGACCAGCTTGCCTCAAAAGATTTCATCTCGGGAAAGTGCTAAAATCACCTTCTTGAAATCAGTGTGCCTCTCAAGGACTTATCTTCTTCCAGTGATCAAATAATCAGTACTCTTGTACAGTCCCTACAAACTCTCTGTAAGGCACAAACAACCAAAACACAGGTTGCTATCATAGTTTGAAGAACATCTCCACGCTGAAAATTTCCCAAATCACAAATCTATTCTCAAATCACATACATTTCACATTATTTACATTTATTATTATTAAATCTTCAGTACCTGAAAGGCATAAGCATGGATCAAATGGAAGAAAATCGGAACTGACTAAAGACTCACATGATTAGATTCACATAAAGAGACTGACATTTGTTCTGGTCTTCAATCTCTCTGAAGGGAGGATCGGGGCAGTAACTGGGATACAAAACTGAGCTGAGAATATTTCTTTCTTGGAAGAAATTCCTCAGGAAAGGAGATAATTGTTGGAGTCTTAAGTGAACAGGGGGAGGTATGTTCATAAGAAGTTAAGATTCTAATAAAGAGAGTTATCCCAGTGGGAAGCAAGCCCTAGACATGGCAGATGGGGGCTTTATTGAGAGAGTAGGAAGGGAAAAGTACGGACTGAAGCAAACAGAAACAGAAAGAATTAGTTCTGTATTTAAGAACGTTGTATAGAAAATGACTGCTAATTTCTCATGGTCTACTTGACCTTTGGAGTAAAGAATGTTACACACCTTTATTTCCTCTACTTCTGTAAGTTTCTCACTTCTCCAAATATTAAGGAAGACATGGAAAAAGGCAGATGATATTAGATGATGAGAAGGAAGAACGCTGGAAAGCATCTCTAGGTCAAGAAGGTAGATTACAACTTTACGAAAGTCTGCGACCGGTGGGTGGTATGCAGATAGGACTTCTTTGTGACTCATAAACATTTGCATGAACCCAAGCTCAGAAATGCTGGCGATCTTGAGCAGGAAACAGGCAAGTGCTTCTTGTACCTGTCAGAGAAACTGCCTTTCCTCCTTTTTTCCCATTTCCCAACGTCTCGAATATCCTTTGCAATGACCTTGCTTGGCTCAAATCATTTTGCTGCTTTGTTGTACAAACACGGCTCCAATAGGAGAAAAAAAGGAACTGAAACCAAATTATTACAGGTGCCCATAAAGAAATTGACTTTTGTTCTGATCTTCAATTTCCCTGAAGGGAGCTTGACATCACCTTTATGGCGGAAGAGTCAATCACCGCCACGTAATGGCTCAGAGAGGCTAATGGAGGCTCTCAGGCTTCACTGCTGCAGCCCTTCTTTCACACGCACACCGCCTCAACTCTTTGCAGTCCTTTGAGAAAGCCTTCCCATTGAGGATGGTCACACAGTCCCTGCTTCTTAGGCTGGTGAAATCTATTCTAATCTCAAACCTTGAAGAAAGAAAAAAAAAAAAAAGGTTAATTGAATCATAGTTTACTTCTAAAGTGAAATGTTAAATACCCAGAGAGTACATAGGGAGTATCCCTCGCTTGACAAAATTGTAGAATAGACACGCAGAATGAATTTACTGCGAAGACGGGGTCACCAAGCTCTTACTTTCAGCCCCTCAATTTCCATACTCATTCTTGGAAGCATCCGTTTATCTAAAGCAACAAAAGCTGTTTCTAATTAAAACTAGGATGCATGCTACAATCCATCAAATTTATCCTATGATTTTACCACCATCTGAGAAATCATCTGCGACTCAGTTTAATTAACTGTAAAATTAAAAAAAAAAAAATGATTACACTGATTACGTCCTACCTCCTGGGAGAAGATATCCTGTACGATATAGAGAGAGGAAAGGTATCTGTCCGAACGTGGCTTTAGACTGTAATATATTTGGGGATAGGTATTACATTTACCTGTTTCAGAAGATACCACGACAATCCTATCTAAGTGCTCACATAAGTAAAAGTAATTTTTGATAATATTACTCTTACAACGTCAGCAAATCTAGTCTCAGAAACTGTACTTTTAAAGATGTGCTCCCCTGGGTGTTGTATAGAAACCCATTTGACAATAAATTTCATATTAAAAACATAAATTAATTTAATTAAATGAAAAATAAAATTAAATAAATAAATAAATATGCGCTCCCTATTACACTACCCAGAAAGCCAAGAAATCTGAGGTCTTATATTGTCTCCGGGTATCGATAACTCCAAGGGACTTCAGGCCCTGAGATAAACACTCTGAAAGCATCCAGACGGGGAACTGCCCCCACTGTTTCACTAACAGTTTGTAGGTCTCCTTCACTGGTTTATAAGCCATTGAAAAGCAAGCACTATGTTTTATTTTTGAACGTCTTGGTCCATCCTCTTACAAACTCCGCACCCAGTGCAAAGCAGATGTTCGACTAATGCTGATTGAACCCAATTGTTGGACCCTGTGACGCAAGCAAACCCTCTCTATTAAATGCTTTTCCCACAAAATGGTCTGAAGGCTTACAGTTCAGAGGAATACGGGGTTCCATCGGTCCATAGCCACGCCTGTCTGCTGCCATTGCGGGATAGCCCTGTCCAATAAGAGTAGAAAAACTCAGAGTAGCTCTGAGGCATGGCAAACTCCTGTGAAAGGCACACAAGAAAATCTTTAGCTTTAGAGATGTTACACCCTATACACAGAGATGTGTAGGGCCAGCCAACACTTTTAATACAAGAACAACACATGAGTCCTGCCCCACATAGGTGATAGTGCCCTTGAGAGAAAAAGTGTCTGCGGGGAGGTCAATTTGGCCAAGTTAAAGAATTGATCTTGTCTTAATAATTATGGAATAGGGGCGCCTGGGTGGTTCAGTCGGTTAAGCGGCCGACTTCGGCTCAGGTCATGATCTCACGGTCTGTGAGTTTGAGCCCCGCGTCAGGCTATGTGCTGACAGCTCGGAGCCTGGAGCCTGTTTCGGATTCTGTGTCTCCCTCTCTCTGACCTTCCCCCATTCATGCTCTGTCTCTCTCTGTCTCAAAAATAAACGTTAAAAAAAAATTAAAAAAAAATAATTATGGAATATATACTGATATTCTGAAACCATGAATCGCATCAACCAAGATTTATAAATGACCCATTATTTGCAAGTCACAAATACTAAGGCTTATATAAAAAAATGAGAGGCAGATTTACAAAGAGATGGGGAGTAATTCTGGGAAATGGAAGAATATGGAAGGACAAGTGTAAACATGGGAAAAATAACCTTTATACAGGGACTGACCCAGAAGGAGAAAAGACTAATGAATATAATTTAATGCAAAAAGATGTAAGAGAAAATTTGGAAAGATGATTTATGTCTCAGACAAGGAAGGGCAGAGAAATTTTTCATATGTGTATGTCTATTTATATTTTTGTATAGTATTTATATATACATATATACTCATATATATTTCTTCCCTAATATCTATATTGAAATTTTTTTATTTTTTTAACATTTATTTATTATTGAGAAACAGAGAGAGACAGAGCATGAGCATGGGAAGGGGCAGAGAGGGAGACACAGAATCTGAAGCAGGCTCCAGGCTCTGAGCCGTCAGCACAGAGCCCGATGTGGGGCTCAAACTCACAAATCGCAAGATCATGACCTGAGCCGAAGTCAGACGCTCAACCAACTGAGCCACCCAGGCACCCCTATACTGAAATGTTTTTAAGTTATTCACTTCCTTCTATCTAGTCTCACTCTTGATAGCATAGAAATTATATAAATTTGTGATAATTATCCATTTTTATGTCCTTCTTTTCCACTATATTATGAGTTCCTTAAGGACACACACATTTTTTTATGTCTTCAACCCTTCAGTTAGTTAATGGCACATGTTTGTTCAAGAAAAGATTATTGGCAGTGTATGCGAAACTATCACTAAGTAATAGTCATCGAGTAGGCCTATCGAAAGAAGTGTAGTTGAAATACTTCCGACTGAAGGGTAGATCCCTCAAATTAAAAGTTCTGAATATAAATCACATGGAAATGATTTAAATATATACAAGGATATGAAGCATGAGAGAAAAATCACTGTATAACTTTCACGATATTGCCTACCATTATATATAATACAGTTCAATTATATACCTGAGTCCTCAGTATGTACAAGAGGTGGGGGAAACAAACAGAATAAGAAAAATTAGATGGGCTTATGGTAGGACACATTGTCTTAGTCAAATAAAGTTACCTCCCTTTCTGCTTAAATTGAGCTGTCAAGAAAGGATACAAATATTATTTTAGTGGATAAGAGACAGTGCAGAGTTCTATTCATCACAGATTTCAGAAAGTAGGTAGGAATTCGGGTGTAACCAGAGGGATGTTAAGAGTTTGCATAGTGAGGTGGCCTTTTATTTCAATTAAATAATCCTTTGTGGATAAACTACTTACTCTGGGCCGAGACCTCCGCTAAACCAATGATAAATACATAACGGTCATTGCATTGACTCCTTAGATTCTTCCTATACGGCGCTTTGAAAGACCTCCTTTTACAAACAATTCACACGCCGACTAAGCCTCAGGATCTTACCAGCACTTCCTGCGTGTTTATCTTCAGCATGGTGGCGTTCTCTGCAATGCAGAAATATTCACAGCCTTGCCAACTCTTGCTGTCTCTACAGAATCGGTAGCATTTGTCCCCATGCCATTTCCATTTTTCTGGACAAGGGCTGCATCTGTGTTCTTGGAAAGAAACCGATTTTGATACGTTATTTTTCTAGCCAGGTCTACCTTCTTTCCTTTCCTGAAGTTATATAGTACGTGATGACTCCAGAGAGAATTGATGCCCTTTCTCTTATTTAGTTACCCAGGTGATGATAACTACAAAGGTTTACCGAACACCCTCTATGTGCCACGAGTTGTTACTGGTACTGAATATACGGTGGAATTTGAGAATATCCAGTGAGAATTGAAACAGGGGCGTCTGAGTGGCTCAGTTGCTTAAGCATCCAACTTCGTCTCAGGTCATGATCTCCCGGGGCCGTGAGTTCGAGCCCCGCGTTGGGCTCCGTGCTGACAGCTCAGAGCCTGGAGCCCGCCTCCGATTCTGTCTCCCTCTCTCTCTGCCCCTCCCCTGCTTGTGCTCTCTCTGTCTCTCTCTCCGTCTCCCTCTCTCGCTCTCAAAAATAAATAAACGTTAAAAAAAAAAAAACTAAAAAAAAAAAAAAATGAAAACAGACACTACCTGCTTTCATGGAGTTTGGAACCTAGCAATGAATGATTGGAATTGCTTCTTGCCATATGTAACAGAGAATATTCAGTTTCATAAAGAGCTTTTCATTATGCATGGTATTTAAGAAACAACTGAAGCTTCCATACTTTTCTTCCTCAAAATTCTCTTGAATAATTGTAAAAAAAAAATTTTTTTTTTATATAGAGAGAGCATGTGCATATGCACGTGTTCAAGCAGGAAAGGGGCAGAGGGAGGGAGACAATTCCAGTCGGGTTCCATGCCCTGCACAGAGCCCCACGAGGGGCTCAGCTCATGACCATGAGATCATGACCATGAGATCATGACCTGAGCTGAAATCAAGAGTCCAATGCTTAACCGACTGAGCCAACCAGGCACCCAAAGGCTTTTTTTTTTTAAATGCAATATATACCAATAAGATATGGACTCTTTTCTCATTCTAAAAAAAGTCAATAAAATTTAAGAAAAAAAAAAGCATAAGTACTAAGCAAAGTATGAATTCAAAGGGTAAATCTCCACATGTCAGAAATTAAGATGGGCCCCACAGTCGGAAAAGGTAAGTGCACAGGTCAAGGGTGAGAAGGACTATGTGGGTAGAGGTTATAAGTGTAGGAACTACTCCCTGAAAGCCATGGTTTTAACACTGGTGAGGGTACATGGCCTTGGGCTTTTGAGAACAGATATTTGTAACCACAATCCTTATGGAGGTATGGGAACTCAATCATTCCATAAAAATATATCTATTTTAAAAACAACCCAGTGTCAAAATGTTAACATGTTACAATGTAAATGGTCAATATGCTAATGGGTATGATGTTATTGTTTGCATTTTTTTTGTGTGTGTATATGTGAAATATTTCTTAAGGTAAAACAAAGTTTTAAATAAGTAAATAATTTGGGAGATTTTTCATAAGTTAGTGGATATTTCTGGCCCAGACTTTATAGCAAACTACTTACTCAGCTCTCCACTTGGATATCCATATGATACTTCAAATTCAACAGGCCCAAAACAGTGTTCTTTTGGTTTCTAACCTTCCCCCTCGTAACTACAGAATTCTGCCCCATCTCACTTGATCACGTCTCCCCTAATTGCACTGTCCAAAATCTCTGGAGGTATCCTTGACTCCTTTATTTCTCTCACCTCCCATTTTATCCCATCCTTCATTCATCTCCACTAATAACATCCTAGTTTGAGGAACCATCATCGCTCTCTTGGATGATTGCAAAAGCCATTTCTGATGTCATTTCTCTGTTTTCACTCTTCCTTCCTCCAGTCTATTTTCAACATATTTGCAGAGTTAGCCTTTAAAACTCATGTCAGATATATATTTCCTTGGCCGGAGATGCTGCAGTGGATCCTTATGTTGCCCAAAATAGAGGCCAAACCCCTTACCATGTCACCTAACGCCATAAATAATCACTACCACATCTCCTATTAGTTCTCCGCTCCCTCACTCTGCCCTGGGCACACAGGCTCCTTATCATTCCCTGAACAGGCAGTTGTATTCACTTGAGGGCTCCTGCGCTTCCTGTTCCGGTTCTTTCCAGAACCTCCTTGGCTGGTGCTTTCCCCATATTATCTACATGGCTAACTCCCCCAACGCTTCAAATCTTTGCTCCGATACCCTCACCTTAATTAGGAATTCAGGGTCTCCCTACTTTAATTAGCAACCCACCATCCCTAAATCCCTGATGCCTCATGCCTTATCTACTTTATTTTCCATAGGATTGATTACCTTCTTATAGATTATGTTTAGTTTGACCAACCCTTTCCTGTGTGCCTGAAACCTGAGCTTTCCCAAAATGTGGGACTTTCAGTACTAAAGCTGGAAAAGTTTCCAGCACACTGGGACAAGTTGATCATCTTATTTTATGTTTTTAAGTCTATTTGTTACCACCACCCCAATAGAGCAAGAGGTCTACGAGGGCAGAAATCTGTGTATACGTTGCATGGCATGCATCAGTCAGTGCTCAATAAATCTTAGCTGAATGGGAGAGTGGATGGATGGATGGATGGATAATGGGAAAGGAATGGAGAGCATCAGAATAAAACTGAGAACGAACATCAAACCAAAGCTATATGGACATTTTCATGGCAATAAGGGATACCGTTAACAGATGGCGGGTAGATTTTATATTTAAGGGAGGCATGGTTTACTTGCATATCCAGCTTTCTGTTTGTTTTTATACAGCTAGCGGTAAATCCCAGAAACCACCGGTTTCAGAGAAACTTGGATTACCTTTCGAAGGCACAGTGCCCACCATAGAAGACAACATACAGCGGGTTGTCGGAAGCACAAGAAGGAAAAATCAAGACTCTATGAGGTGGTTAGACGCACTGATCATCTTGACTTTGAGTATGATTGCATAATGTATGTGTACCTCGAACCGTAACGTTATCTACTTTAAATACATACAACTACATTTGTCAACTATTCCTCAGGAAAGTTAACAAAGAAAAACAAAAGAAAGAAAATCGTGACCAGTGAGGCCATGAGTCATGCGGAAAAGAGTCGCCTAGAGAAATGGAGGCGTGCACGTGGGTGCCATTTACTGGCTAACCACGCAGTCTGGCTGTCTGGTTAGCGTGGGAAGTGATACCCGTATGGAGGAGGAAGACTTCAACCCAATGTAAAGTCCCTGAAAGAAAAATAAAAAGTAGACTCGAAATGTGGGTTGCTTCCTGTGCTCACACAATGAGAACAGAAGAGAAGACTAACTGGAATAGAGTTAGGCATGATGAAACCCAAAAAAGACAGGAGAAAAAGGCCTGGGAATGAGATGAGGCTTCCGGTCTTGTGGTCATCAAAGCATGGCTCATCTATCACTGGCATTGTCATCATCACCACAATGCAGATTTCTGGTACCCAGACAAGGCAGAGTGGATTTAAATGACTGTGATTTGACTCAGCCTATCAGCATTTTTAAAAAAATTTTTATTGTTGGGGCGCCTGGGTGGCGCAGTCGGTTGGGCGTCCGACTTCGGCCAGGTCATGATCTTGCGGTCCGTGAGTTCGAGCCCCGCGTCAGGCTCTGGGCTGATGGCTCAGAGCCTGGAGCCTGTTTCCGATTCTGTGTCTCCCTCTCTCTCTGCCCCTCCCCCGTTCATGCTCTGTCTCTCTCTGTCCCAAAAATAAATAAACGTTGAAAAAAAAAAATTAAAAAAAAATTTTTATTGTTTATTTATTATTGAGAGACAGAGAGACAGAGCATGAGCATGGGAGGGGCAGAGAGAAGGGGAGACACAGAATCTGAAGCGGGCTCCAGGCTCCGAGCCGTCAGCACAGAGCCCCACGTGGGGCTCGAACTCACAAACCATGAGATCATGACCTGAGCCGAAGTCGGACACTTAACCGACTGAGCCACCCAGGTGCCCCCATACCGTTTATCAGCATTTTTAACCTGATGCCAGTGTGGTTCTTAAAATGGGAGAACTATAGTTACGAGCTCATTAACTTCTCAGTGAGAAAAGATTTATAAACTCATTACGAAATGTATACTACTCTCAGCTCTTTATGTGCCAAGGTAAATTAAGAAATAACTCTGTATTTTATTTACGTGCACTATTATCTTGGCTATTCAACGTTAATTGTTTTTATTGTTTAAAATGTCTGAATTTGAGGGGCGCCTGGGTGGCTCGGTCGGTTAAGCGTCCGACTTCGGCTCAGGTCACGATCTCACGGTCCGTGAGTTCGAGCCCCGCGTCGGGCTCTGTGCTGACAGCTCAGAGCCTGGAGCCCGTTTCAGATTCTGTGTCTCCCTCTCTCTCTCTGCCCCTCCCCTGTTCATGCTCTGTCTCTCTCTGTCTCAAAAATAAATAAACGTTAAAAAAATGTTTTTTTAAATGTCTGAATTTGAAGAATCTTTTTAATATTATAACACAGAGGTACCTGAACTAAATGATCCAGTAACTGGGGATGGGAGGCACCCAAATTCTTTATTATGTTTGCCAGACAACAAACTGAATATTATGTGACTCCCAGGTACATGGTTGGGAAAGTCAGCTCTACCATGACAGATATCCTGAGGGCGGAGGGAGCTTAGTGAACAGGACTCACCTCCAGTTTTGTTATAGAGCTCACGACACAGTTTTTCAGCCACGCGCTGCAGAATTTCTGCAAGCTTCCTGTTCTTTGTCTGGAGAGACTGCAGCTGTCGGGAGAGATTCGCCAATCTTTCTTCCTTGTCAGAAATGCTGTCTTGCTGAGTGTTGGAAAGCTGGTAGAACTGGAAAACTAACCCGAGTTACCAAGTCAGACTGGACAGCTGGTTTCTTCATTTCTACTTCCCCTTTTTACATATGGGGAAGAAAAAACATTGTACCGTTTAAGATCTCATGCTTTGAGCTTTCATATCGCGTGCATTCAAGTTTGAACTGCAGTACACAATAAATTGCATTGTCTCAAGCAGTTTAATTTCTCAAACTCCGTCTTTTGATCTGACAATGTAGAATCATAATAACGGTTTCTAACTTCAGGACTAAAATCTTCACCCATATTCACTACTCAATAAATATTTTGTGCCTACACTTATAGCACTGCTTAACCTGAAACCACAAATCCACTCATCTAATGATTAGTATGTTGACTATGGACAATCAGCATATATTGTTATCTCATTCAGTCATTAAAGTAGTCCTATTATCATTTCCATAGTTTTATGGATTCCCACTGGGCTCAGTGAGAACAAGCAACATCCTTAATATCTCTTGTCTAGAAAATTTCAACCAACCCTTAGGCTTAAACTCCAGATTTCAGATTTCTAAATCTAAGTAGAAAAGTCCTTCATGAATCATGAAAGTTGCTTCATATCCTTAAAAGTCATGGCGGTCATGAAACAAATTATATCAAAATGAATTAAAACTTTGGAGGCCATGGTAGAAAGAGAAATATATATTTTTTTAATTTTAAAAACTTACGATGTCTTGAATCACCTTCTTCAACTGCTCAGGAAACATTTACTATAGGGTCTCAATCTCATGAAGCAAATTCACCCACTTCGCTTTTTTAGTTTTTGAACTTGTCCTTCCTGGTTTGAAATTTCAAGACTTTTCCACACGCATGTTTCCTTGTTTGGTTTTCACAAGATTTTGCAAAATGATTCTATAACTTCCTGGGCTTTCTGAAAAATACTGTGGTCATTAAGGACCTAGTCTGTCCTCCTTATATTGAGGGGGTAGACATCAATGAAATCTCTTCCCTCTGTATTAGCCTGCTGAGTCATGCCTACTAAGAGCAAAAACCACTGCCTCTACTCTTTTGTAGGATAAAAGAGGGTTAAATCATGCATGCATTAAAAATTGCTGATTTTAAATATCGGCATGGAAACGGACAAAACCCTGCTCGATCTCAAACGGAATGTAAAAGTCTAGCTGGCAAGCGATTGCTGCATCTTAATGTTTCTTTCACTACTCATCATTTACATGGGTGCTTGAGAATAAGGTACACTGAAGTACTCATGGGGTTAGGGTTAGGGTTAGAATTAAAGTAAAAAAAAAATCATAAAAGTATTTCTCATCCCAGACAACCCTTAGAACCAAGACCCTCCCCCCACGTCAGAGCGCAGACTTACACACAAGCCCCAGGGCCAACAGCCCAAGCAGCAGCACCAAACACAGAGTCAGCAGGGTCAGGGCCACTGGACGCCAAACTGAAGAGGGAGGCCGGTGCCCTGCAGGGAACAAAGGAAAAGGCAGGATTTCGCTTTTTGTTCCTCGGGATCTCTGCCACCAGCGGGCAAGTGAGAAGAGCTGGTTCTGGGAAGGAACCCCTTCTGCAGGAAAACAGTAACCAGGGACTAGATAACACGCCCTCCATCCTCAGGAATGCTGTTAAAAGGCTCACTGCCAAGCCTCACTTACACAGCGGGAATCCTTCACCGGCCCCACTGAGTTCCGCCGCCCTTCCCCCCCCCCCCCCCCCCCCCCCCCGCCCGTTCTACTTTGCGCTGCATCGAGCAACGCATTGCCAGTATCTTTTATCAGTTGGTTTGTGTAACCTTCTTTTTGCCAAAATCAGAGTTATGAAAGACATGGAACTGCCTCAGCGAGGAACTGTTGTTCACACCAGCAGAGGAGAGGTGAAATTAGCGTGCTGTTACTTTCGCGACGCATCGCCCCTCCCCCCCCTCCCCCCACGTTCCGGCATCGTGTTTCTTCTGAAAAGCAAACTGCGTATGACTAATGAGAAGTGATCATTTTACTGTTTGCTTTCGGGGATTTCTTTGTTGAAAGCCCCTTTCCTGTAAGGATTGTGTTCGTTCACTTCATTTGTATCCCTGTCAAAATGGACCGTCAAGAAACGTGATCATCAGGGGCTCAAGGATGAGTCTAAGCTATCTCAATTTAGAACAGTTAAATAATAAATGCTGCACCCCCACAGTCGTGCTTTGTGGTAATTGCAGAGGAGCTACTGAGTCGACAGGGAACCCGTCACCTGCTGAGGCTAGCTCTGGATCGGAATGACCCCTGTGGTATCCTACAAGGAAGTCGCTGCCCCCCCACCCCCCCACCCCCCCCCACCCCCCGAACGTGTGGCATCTAGCATCGTGATTAAAATGAACAAAGAAAGAGCAAAACCCTCAATAAAACGCTGAGGCTTCCTTGAAACTGTGTTTCCCTTCATTGGGAATGTTAGGTCAGGTCCTAAAACAAAAAGGTTGAAGACATCTGAATTCATCTCCTCTTTGACACAGTCCTCCATGTCATGTATTCTAGGTCGTGTATTCTAGGTGTAATTTGTGTTACACCTTATTTCCAAGTAGGGAATGATAAGTAGTAATGATGGTGTAGAACTAGCGAATGTGTGGGGCGCTGGGTGGCTCATCCAGTCAAGCATCTGACTCTTGATTTCTGCTCAGGTCCTAATGTGAGCCCTGCTTCAGGCTTTGCACTAGCAGGACAGAGCCTGCTTAGGATCCTCTCTCTCTCTGTCTGTCTCTCAAAATAAGATAGATAATTGTTTTGACATTGGTATTGGTATATTTTAAACTGTGAATCTTATTTTCTACTAACAATCACCTCCATGAAAACTTCCACTGAATTGCATTACAGTTAGAATAAAATTCAAATGACTTTTCATGAAGACTCAGATTGCTCTTTAAAAACAAACAAAAAATTATGGGTTCCTGGGTGGCTCAGTTGGTTAAAGCATCCGACTTCGGCTCAGGTCATGATCTCCGGGTTCGTGGATTCGAGCCCCACGTCGGGCTCTGGGCTGACAGCTCAGAGCCTGGAGCCCGTTTCAGATTCTGTGTCTCCCTCTCTCTCTGACCCTCCCCATTTCATGCCCTGTCTCTCTCTGTCTCAAAAATAAATAAACGTTAAGAAAAAAATAATAAAAAATTTAAAAAACTAAAAAATTAAAAATTAAAAAAATTAAATTGGATTATGTTATTTCCCCACCTAAAAGCTTCCAATAGCTTTTTTGCACTTAAAATAAAATTCTACAAGAGTCTTGTTCTTCCGGACCCTACCTAGTTCTTTCATTCTTTTCTGAACTACTCTCCCCTCATTCAAAGATTCTACACACAGTGGCCTCTGTTTAACCTTGAAACAAACTTGTCCTTTGTGTTAACCTGTGTTAGCTCCGCCTCTGCTCCTGCATAATTAATTGGCAGGCTACTCCCTGCTCCTCAACTTTCCATTTAGATGATGCACCCTTGGAAGAGGTCCAGGAGTTCATTTCTTTTTTAAGTTTAGGTATTTATTTTGAGAGAGACGGAGTGTAAGCAGGGGAGTGGCAGAGAGAGAGAGAGAGAGATAATCCCAAGCAAGGTCAGCACAGAGCCTGAGGGGGGGTTTAAACTCACCAACAGGGAGATCATGACCTAAGCCAAAATCAAGAGTCAGACGCTTAGTCGATTGAGCCACCCAGGCACCCTAAACATTGTTGATTTTTAAAAATCTATTGCGTTTTCAGCCATATTTCTGACAGCAGAAGGTGGACTCAGCTAAATTCATCTTCTAGCCATACTGGTTTCTATTCACTGACTTGTGTGAGATTCTGAATCAGGAACAGATATTGGAGAGATGTGCTTTCTTCCCCATTTCCTTTGATTAACTGGCCTATGTGATTTGGTCTAAATTTTCCTGGAAATTGTTGGACTGTCAGGGCATTGACTTAAGAGTATCTCAAATCAACAGAACATAAAAGAACGCTATCAGAAGCCAGAATATAGCTGATGCTCAACATCCTCTCCAAACCCTAAGTCTTTTTAAAGTTCCTTATGGCCAAAAAAACCTTAAATAAGTGGAGATTTCTGGATTCCAGAGGTACTAGCCCATATGTGCACCCACCACCATGATGGCTTTATTTTTCTCTATATATCTTAATACTATCAAATATATTATATATCTTACTCGTTTCTGTCGGTTTATATCTGTCTTACCCCAATAGAAAGTAAGCTCCGTTTTGAAGAAGATTATTGTCTATTTAGTCACTAGAAAAACATCAGTTCTAGCACCTAGAACATCAGGTGAAATCAGCTCAATTAATGTGGAAGGAAGGAAGGAAGGAAGGTGCAGATTATATATAAATATCTGTCATATACCTATCTACTCCTGCTGAAACCTATTTATATTAATACACTCTGAAAGGCATAAACTATTTCTTAAATGCTGTTCCTTTTTTATGACTAATATTTCCCTGGTCCAAATTATAAATAATAAGAAGGTAAACAGAAAGAAAAACTATAGAAATCAACCAAACTATCCCTTAAGAAACCTGCTCTTCCTTGTATAATATCGGGGCCCAAGAGAGGTGTTGATCTTCTACTGAAAGAATAAAAAAGAAGAATCTTAAACCTTTACTGTAAAGCGAGGGCATGGACTTAACAAATTAGAATATTATCTAATAATAATTATATCCATGTAAAGAATAAATACATCACCTTTCCTAAGATTGTCTCTAGGACAGAAGACAAAAGCAGGAGTCTATATCTTTTGCTAAGGAACAAGGTTATAAAAATTCCCTTCTAAAGAATCATCTTTCCCTGGTCATTTGGAAATTTTTCTACTCTGACTCTCCTCTCTCTCCCTCCTTTTCTCCCTTCCTCCCTCCTTCCCTCTCTCTCCCTGCCTCCCTCTCTCAGTATTCACAATCTCTTCCTGTTTATCTCAAGACTCAGAAAAACACAACCCTAGGGAGTTTCTACAGGAGGTATGCTCTTTTCCCAGGAAACCGGGCTTCCGTAATGGAAAGCCCTTGGAGTTGAAAGTTCCACTTCTTTTTTTTTCTTCCTTCCTTTTTTTTTTTTTTTTTGATGTTATATTTCCCTCTATTTTTCTAAGTTTAATATTCCTGAGTTTTATTCCAAGTGTCTTGATCATAAAATGAGGTCTGTCTCTAGGGGCCACCTCCACCCTGAAATAAGAAAAAAAAAAAAAACAACTGCCTGGGAGGTGCTTCAGTTTGGCTTGGCTTTATCGTGGTTCTATTTTTTGGAAGAGAACCCCTGTGCTGTCCCCTGAGGCATGTTTAGAAAAAGGTGTGGACAGGGCAAGGAATGGTATAAACATCCTTAAGAATAATGAGATATATATATAAAAAAAAAACAAACACCTCTTTCCTGTATCTTTTTACTATAACTATATTATGAAAGGCTACAGTGCTGAGGTCAAGTTTGGAAGGCAAATTCCTTTGTAATTATAAGAAACGTTGTAGATGAAGAGAGTTGGCATCCTTGACCGGTTAGTTACTCTTTTTTCATCAGGCATCAGAAGGGGGGAGTTTCCCTTGAAAGAAAGGCTCCATTCCCAGGGCCTATAAGAAATGACACCTGGGGGCGCCTGGGTGGTGCAGTCGGTTAGGCGTCCGACTTCAGCCAGGTCACGATCTCGCAGTCCGTGAGTTCGAGCCCCGCGTCAGGCTCTGGGCTGATGGCTCGGAGCCTGGAGCCTGTTTCCGATTCTGTGTCTCCCTCTCTCTCTGCCCCTCCCCCGTTCATGCTCTGTCTCTCTCTGTCCCAAAAATAAATAAAAAACGTTGAAAAAAAATTTAAAAGAAATGACACCTGTATTACCAGATGTAGTTTTTTAGTATGCCTCTGAAAGAAAAAGCATAATAAAAGCTGGAAAAGACACAGAGAATCTAAATAATTTGCACAAAGCCACATGGCAAACTAGGGCCAGAGACAGGATTACATGATCATGCTTAACAGCACACTTTGTAGACTTCTCCTTTACCGGGACTCACAGACATAACGGAGGCGAATTAGACCGGTGGCAAGGTGCATCATCTTTCAGAAATTACTTTTAAAGTTTTTTAATCATGAGATATTGCCGCTTAGATATCTGACTTTCAAATTTCCAATGTTGTCTTTTTAGCAACTTCTTTTTGTTTCCTTACTCCTCCCATTGGGCACAGAATAAATCTCCTCTGGGAGAATATTTGAGGGGCCGTGAGTTGAGAATATTTTTCAGTGTTCATGAAAACGCAGTTTTTCATTATCTTATGATTTTATTTCAAATCCTATTTAATATTTTCATTCTCTCTAAAAGTAAATGGATGTTATTCTTCCTATCATTTCAAAAGAATATGCATCTAAAAATGTATAACCTGTTTGCAGAATATCATTGAGTTTTTAACTCACTGCAATTAGAAAGTCGATTACACATATGTTTTTGAGTAAAATTTAGGTGAGTCAATTTTATATCTTAATTAAGAAGTTTCACTTATGAAACACAATTCAAAAATAACATCGCTACTCATAAAGATTGCTAACACTCCTTGAGTTACTAAGATAAATGCCTTATGCATTATCTCATATCTTACAACCCCCTGTGAGTAGATACTCCTCATGATCCCCGTGTTACAGGCAGGTCACTGAGTCCTAGAGGGGCGAGTCCCCTTACCCAAGGACACACAGCTTTTGATGATGACAACTACTGAGTGTATTATGTGGTCATATTTCATTTGACTCGTCCAAAAACTACCCAAGAGGGCACTATTTTTAACCTTCCTTTGGATTTTTAAAAACTGCAGTATCTAGGAGTTGCTAAATTTGCTTAAGTTTGCACAGCTAGTAAGTGAAGGAGCCAATGAAATTTGGCTGAAATTTTAAAATCATCTTCCTAGCCTCCCAACAGATCCCACATCAATATTTGTCCTTATATGGCAGTTCCGTATGGAATTATGGAAAGACTCTAGTGTTTTACCACCTACTACTTTTCACTTCTTTATTGTGAAACACCTCAGAAATAGCCACCTTAAATCATACCTTCCCCACTCGGCCACCAAATGCAAGTTTAAGTTCTTCCTAAAGGAAAAACAAGTCTTCTTGGTATAAAAGACCCTGCGTAGCAGGATCCCATCCAACGTTTTAGCTTCATCTGCCAAAGGTCCCTCCTCATATGCCCCTTTTCTTTGAAGACTATGTCTCAGCCCATTAATCTACCTTCTCATTGCGTTTGACTCTGCGGGTGATTCCCCCAATGATCTTATCCTGATCTAAATTCCCATCCAAAAGTAATACTTCACCTTTTCCCTCTGAGTTCTTGCCTTTCTTAATTTTACTCACTAATACACTGCCCCAGGCTAGCTCTTACCTATCTGCTTTTGTCCCTGCCTGCGTCTTCCTCACTACTAGTGCCCATCTTGCTCTGCCAAGAGCAAACGTCACCTCGTTCAAGGATATTCACATGAGTAAACACAGTCAGGAACTTGTTCATCCCTATCTGCTCTGGTGGCCTTCTACACATCCTCAATAGCGTTACCTGCCATTTTCTTGTAATTGATGCCCATTACTCCTTCCACTTCTCCAAGCACCTAAAAATCGGCTCTCCTCATCAATGTACGGAAAACAAACGGTTGCCAGACGGGAGGCAGGTGACGGGGTGGACAAAATGAGTGAAAGAGAGTGGGAGGTACAGGCGTCTAGTTATGGAATGACTAAGTCAAGGAACGGAAGGGACAGCATGGGAAACACAGTCAGTGCGATTGCAATAGCATCGTGTGCGATGGATGGCAGCTACACTTGTGGGGAGCAGAGCGTGAACTTGTCAAATCACTAAGTTGCACAGCTGAAACCGATGAAACATTTTGGGTCGACGATACTTCGCTTAAATAATAATAATAATAGCCTTCCATGCCTACCATCTTGCTTGATGTTAAATAGGTATGCCTTAAAGATTTGTTGGATCAGTGAGATGTGATTTATGCCATGGCACGTAAGTGACACTTTAGTTGAGGAAGGGAAGCTAAAAAGCTAGAAAAATTTGAGAATATTGTAATGAACGTAAGCAGCGGTAAAGTAGAACATAAATGTATCATTAAAGTGTTTTTATGTTTTTTTCTTAAACCCTAATACGTCTTCAGTTTCTTTTGATAGGTTTATAGTCTTCTGTTGGAACGTTGGCCTATCAGAGGAAGCATGATGAAAACACACAGGAGGGTAAATGCTGGGATTCTTCTTCTAGGGATGGAATACGTTCATGCAAATAAAATGCCTCACTGGACTCTTAAAAATAATAATAATAATAATAAATAATTTTCAAATGCACTTGCGCAAACTCATAGTACCTCAGATCTGACACTTGATCTTTTCTCTTTACAGCTAACTCCTCAAAAAGAGAGAAATATTTAAAAAGGAAAATGACAAATTGTTTATTTTCCTATTTAACTAGGTTCCTTCCAAAGTCCTGGTATTAAAAATTACCAATAATCTATTTTTCTTCTTATTGCTAAAACAATAAATTGTTTTTAGCCTTCCTTTTGCTTGCATTTTCTGCAATATTTATTATTTAAATTTTTTTTTCGTGTTTATTTATTTCTGAGACAGAGAGACAGAAAGAGCATGAGTGGGGGAGGGGCTGAGAGAGGGAGACACAGAATCCAAAGCAGGCTCCAGGCTCCAAGCCATCAGCACAGAGCCCCACGCGGGGCTCGAACTCACAAACCATGAGATCATGACCTGAGCCAAAGTTGGTCACTCAACCGACTGAGCCACCCAGGCGCCCCTATTATTTATTATTTTTAAAATTCACCATTGACTTTTCCATTTCTCTTGAAGTTATTGTTTGTTGGCTTCCTTAATGTCTCTCTCTCTGCTGGTCCACCTCTGCCACTGTTTACCATTCATTATCAGTAGCTTTTATTGGAACGTCTCATCCATCCTGCCCCTGATTCTCTCCTCGGAACTCTATTCCTTCGGGTTTTTTTGTCTTTTCATTTTCCATTCTCCTTCTCAGTGACCTTGCTCATCCTCAGAAAGTTTAATTCTAACCAAGATGTCAACAATTCTCACATACATATGTAGCTCAAAATCCTTACTTGCACCCCACTTGCAACACATCCAAGTGTCTGGGCAACTCCAACTGCCCGGAGTTTCTACCCCAATTGTTGGCAACACCATCTACAGAACATCGGTGGAACCTAATCAGCCTGTGCTCTTTCTTTCCTTGTCTTTCCACTTGTAACCAGTCACCAACTCTTTAAACTCTATCTCCTCAGCGTCTGATTCCCCCTTCTCATTCTCACACTACTTCAGTTTAGGTTCTTCTAATCTCACACTTAGCTAATGCTAACTACCTAGGTATTAGCTCGTGCAGTTTCGTACTCCTGCAATGCACCTACCTCTTTGCAGCCTAGATGGTTTTCTAAAAACACAAAACTGATTACGTTACTCCCTGTTTAAATCCTTCTGTGAGCTTATTGTACTGAATTGGAATGAAAATACCTCAATATGACATAACAGGCCCTTTTAACCTTTCCATACTAGCTCTTGTCAGCTTCCCCTCTCTCCAACTCTAGCCGTCAGCCAGAACGCAGTGCTTACAGATCTCTGAAAACACAAAGTTACTTATGCCCTCCGTGGCTTTTCTGTCATGTGTCTGTCTGCCTATCATGCCCCTAACCCCTTAAACCCTCCCAGCTTTGTTTTCATATGATGTGGAACTTTCTTCCTTCCTTCCTTCCTTCCTTCCTTCCTTCCTTCCTTCCTTCCTTCCTTTTTCTTTCTTTCTTTCTTCTTTCTTTCTTTCTTTCTTTCTTTCTTTCTTTCTTTCTTTCTTTCCTCAAGTTAGTTAACATACAGCTCAGTCTTGGCTGCAGAAACTGAACCCAGTGATTCATCTCTCATATATGACACCCAGTGCTCATCCCAACAAGTGCCCTCCTTAATGCCCATCACCCATTTAGCCCATCCTCCCACCTGTCTCCCCTCCAGCAATCCTCAGTTTGTTCTCTGTGTTTAAAGAGTGTCTTATGGTGTGCCTCCCTCTCTCTTTTTATCTTATTTGTCCTCCCCTTCCCCTATGTTCGTCTGTTGGCTTTCTCACATTCCACATACGAGTGAAATACCTCTGTCTTTCTCTGAGTGATTTATTTTGCCTAATGTAATACCCTTCAGTTCCATCCATGTCGTTGCAAATGGCAAGACTTCATTCTTTTTTGTTGCCAAGTAGTATTCCATTCTGTATATAAACCACAGCTTTATCCATTCAACAGTTGATGGACATTTGGGATCTTTTCATAATTTGGCTTTTGGTCGATAGCCAATATCAACAAATTGGTTGATAGTGGTTGATAGAGCTGCTATAAATATTGAGGTGCATGTTCTCCTTCAAGTCAGCATTATTGCATCCTTCACAATTGCATCAAAGACCATAAAATACCTAGGGATAAACCTAACCAAAGAGGTAAAAGATCTGGATACTGAAAACTATAGAAAGTGTATGATAGAAATTGAAGAAGACACAAAACTTTAAGTTTCCTCATAAACAGGGATCATATTATATTTGCTATTACTTTGCAATATCGTATTTGGCATACCTTGCAATATGCCTGGCATAACGTAACCTTGAACATAAGTTTTTAGAAAGAAGGTATGAGGACATTGTCTTTCACTTTTCCTTTTTATCTTCTGAATTGTTTAGCATTTTTTAAGATGAACATAACTTTTATACTGAAAAAAATGAAAATCGAGGAAATAAACGAGTGGACATAATTTATTTTTATTGATTTTAGAGAAAAAAATTAATTTTCCAATCATAAGAATTTAAATCTTCTGCATCGCCAAAATATTCCCGGAGTGAGTTTTGCTCTGGTATTTTTCCCCTTCTCCTCCTCCTCCTCCTTCTTCTCCTTTTTTTAATGTTTGTTTATTTTTGAGAGAAAGAGAAACAGAGCATGAGCTGGGAGGGGCAGAGAGAGAGGGAGTCACAGAATCCAAAGCAGGCTCCAGGCTCTGAGCTGTCAGCACAGAGCCCAACGCAGGTTCGAATTCACAAGCCACGAGATCATGACCTGAGCCGAAGTCGGATGTTTAACCAACCGAGCCACCCACATGCCCTTCCTTTGCTCTGTTATTTTTAATAGTAAAATTATATCAGATCATTTTCCTAAGAAATAATTAAACTTCAACCGTGACATCCCTTTAAATATTTGCATCAGCACAAGGTAAAAACGAAGTATCATACATCAAGGGCAAGATAACTATTTTCAGAGATTTGTCTTCAAGACACTTCTTTGTAACCTCTACTCCTACTGTTTCAGTTTCCCCTTCTAAGGGAAAGGTTGCCAGATGTTTCACTAAGTGTTTTATCCTGCCCCACCTACCTCTCCACCCCCTAGCTCGGCAGAACTTATTTGTCCACCCTGTTCCTGATTATGCTGATCACTGATCTTTGTGAGTTCCTGGCTCTAGTTAAAGATGAAAACTGAAGTTATACACAAGCCACTTAAAACCACAGCCGTGAAAGCTGATTCTTCACAGGATTTGTTGGAGGAAAACATATCGGATCGTGCGGCTCATAATCGGTGGCTACAGAAACTGACATCCCAAAGTTGTCACTTTGCTTCACATCAAGGAGGCTAGAAGTCCCCAGTATCTTCTTACAACTTAGTACATAGTGTCGTAGAAAGAAAAGAATAAGATACAGTCACATTAGTGAGTCTCAGGTGGTGATCATTCAATGAACAGAAACTGAATGGAAAGGTTTAATAAAGGAAAGGAAGAAAACCTCAAAGTTATCTGATAAAGGAGAAGTGGAAGGGAACGGTGAAAACATATGTGTCCAGATTTATAGAAGTGAAGAAAACCTGAGTGTGGCCAAAAGAGAAGGACATACTACGATCCCGTCACTGATTAAGATTCTCTCTGATGCAAGGGCGCCTGGATGGCTCAGTCGGTTAAGCTTCCGACTTCGGCTCAGGTCATGATCTCGCCGTCCGTGAGTTCGAGCCCCACGTCGGGCTCTGTGCTGACAGCTCAGAGCCTGAAGCCTGTTTCAGATTCTGTGCCTCCCTCTCTCTCTGACCCTCCCCGTTCATGCTCTGTCTCTCTCTGTCTCAAAAAAAAAAAAAAAAAAAAAAAAAAAAGAATCTCTCTGATGCAGACTAACACAAAAATGTTAAACAGAACACTTAGGAATTCTCAAGGAATGGCATACTGAAAAGAAACACACAGGTATGTCTGTGGTATGCCAAGGACTTTACATAACTTCTCAACCTTAAACCCCAGCCACTCTATAAAATAGAAGTTTCATATACACAAGTGCTTAAAATACTTTGAGGCACACAACGCTCACTGTATACGTGTTTACTGTCGCTAACATTTTATAAATGAAGGAATTGAGGCCCCAGAATACTTAAGTGACTTGTCCAATACCCCAGTCTGTAAGCAGCACAGCTGATATTGGAACCTGGCTCTGGGGCGCCCAGGTGGCTCCGTCGGTTAAGCATCCCACTTCGGCCCCGGTCATGATCCTGCCGCTTTGTGGGTTCGAGCCCCACATCGGGCTCTGTGTTGACAGCTCGGAGCCTGGAGTCTGCTTCAGATTCTGTATCTCTCTCCCTCTCTCTCTCTCTCTGCCCCTCCCCTGCTTGCACTCTGTCCCTCTGTCTCCTATAAGTAAATATTAAAACAAAAAACAAAAAAAAAGAACCTCTTTCTGTGTTACGCTGTGAGGTCTTTCCACTAGAACTCGTCACATTTCGCCTTACATTGACTGAGTTGCCCAGGATATAAGATCCTTCTCTCTGTATATGAATTCTATGGACTGAAAAAAAATATTTTTATTGCTATGTCAGAAAGTGAGTTATTGGAAATAGAAGCATAAGGTAGAAACTTAACTAAGGTAGAAATGTAACTAAGATTAAATATTTTTATAATTCACTTCAACCATCTCAGTAATATTCTGGTAGTAAGTAGAACAAAAGGGAAGGGAATGGGATGTTATTGTATCTGAGGCCACTATTTAGATCATCGAATCACCGAATTAAGCTAAGGGGACCTTAGAAAGCATTTACTTTAATCCCACGTCATCTCACAGATGATAAAAACCAACACCTGATGTTGACATGACTCTCCCGAGGCCTCACAACTTCAAGATGCAGAATTATGACAAAATACCCAGGTTGCTGTGTCTGCTGGGAAAACTCCTTCTAAAGCCTCGAGTCCCAAACCAGCGAATTCCCAGATCGGATCGCAGATGGTAAATAGAACAGCATTGGATTTGGCCTTCATGGGAAGCCGGGAAAGAGAAGAAATGCTGCTTTAATTCCACATACAATCTCACCTTTGTATACTTATCCCTACTTGGTAAACACAATACACCCTTAACTGCAAACCACTGTGCTCACGATAGAATCTTAGAAAAATAAACATCTTTGTTCGTACTGAGCTTAGTTTTTCAGACGTTCATATACAAGGCACGCAAGTTGTGGAAAGTGCACAGTGACAGGTAATTATCAATCATGGAAACGCTTTCTCTTTCCCTCATGTGGCACATTCCCCAGAGACAGAGCTCATCCCATGCATCGCCCAAGGGTCTTGCCAATTTGCACTCCGGGAGGCAGAGTACCTTTGCGTCCAGCCTCTGGCTGCTGGCTTGGAGACGAGGCTCGAGAATGCACACTCACGACGGTGTCCCCATCGTCATCCAGCATGTCCCTTGTGCTGCTGTACTTGGCCTGCATCTGGATTCCTGCAGGGATGAGGCTGGGCCGCAGTTTGATTGCACCCAAGCCGCGTGGCTTCTGCGAGCACCACAGGAACTACTGCACTGAAAGTCATTCCTGATGTTCTTCTATCCCAGCGAGTAGCAGGGGAAGCCTCTGGCTCCAGTTCCTGCCTGGAGAGGCCCAGCCCCTCTCCTGGGAACTTGTACGCGGAATGCCAAATTGCTCAGGCAGAGGGGAAATAGCATGTGTTTTTCATTTGGGCGGTCTCCGTCTGAACAATTTTCGAAGGGTTGCACTTCTCGGATCCCTTTTGTTCATGTATTTATACTTCCTGTGTAAGTACAGTGCAAAAAAAAGGGGGGGGGGCAAGACCTTATAATCACACACAGATTCTTTCAGGCTCTGCAGAGTAATAATCGGCCGAAGAGATACGTATCACCTGTTTCTTATCTACCATACACTCACTGAGTCACTTAGATGAAGGTTAACTTCTGTGCCTTTATGAAAAGAGAACAGCCCACAGGGCCTCCCTCTTCCACGAGGGCATATTGTGTAGTATGAAATGTCATATACGTGGGATGTCAGCCCAGAAACTATTTCGAGAACATCTCATTGATTGTGCTTTTCCATTTTACAGAAAAAGGAGATTGAAGTCCAATGAGCTGAAGGAAGTGGTTGTTGTAAAGTCATATAGCTAGTTAGGGACAGTATTAGCTTTACAAGTGTTCCCCTATTGGACTTCTCCAAAAACAAAGGAACTGGCAGGTGCCATTTCCCTCCCCCGCCCCTCAACATAAACAGCAACCACCTGCAGGACCCAGTGCCGTGCCGATTCACTACCTAACTTGCTAATACACACCACCAGCCCCCACCCCCCCACCCCCATCTTCCCATGCTGCTTCAGAAGATCTGCCCTTTCCAATTATGCTTGCCTCAGTCTTGGCACTGCAGGTCCCCTCCCCCCAGAAGACCAGTGCAAACCTTGCCAACGCCCAGTCCTCCGCCCCACAGGTTTTGCAGGGTCCCGGGCCAGTTTTGGCAGTCAGAGTGGTGGCAGTGGGTCGCACAGAGGGCTGGCAGGCACCTTATTGAAACTGTGTGCCCTGCCCATACATGCTTTGCAGATCTGGCTTTGTAAAGGTGGTGGTGGTGGCAGGTCTCATTTTGCAAGCAGACCAGCATGCGCCTTACTAAAACTGTGGATCCTACCCTGGCCAGTCCCATGTCTGTGGCAGTGGCATGCCTGTTCCAAAAAACTCTTGGGCATAGCCTATTCAAATTGGGGTCCCAAGGCTGACAGTGTGCAAGCAGCCCCAATAGGGGCCAGCATCACTCCAAAGTGACTCCTGCCCTGGGATGAGAGGAAGATAAACACACATGCCAGTTAGAAGGCTGCCCCGGCAGTGGGCTGGGTGAGATTGTAGTGTGCGGGTGAGATTGTAGGCCCCACTCACCAAAGAAAACTTCTTAGGGGACACTACAGGGAAAGTGCCCCGCAATTTGCTACTATTGCATCTCTGGCAAATGCCTGGTCAGACTCAGCTCGAACCCAAGGTGGCCCCAGACTGGTCCACTAACACCACAGAGACAAAACACTGCCCCAAACATGGAAAGAAAACCACTGCAGATGACTGGACTGAAAGAAAAGCAGTCAAGACTCAACAGCAAAGCCCACACAGCACACATAGGAGATACCCCTGAAGCACCAGGTTCAAGAGAAGGAAATGTAGCTGGCTTCCCTAACACACAGAAACGGACGGAGAGAATTAGACAAAGTGAGGAGACAGGAATATGTCCAAAATGAAAGAACAGGACAAAACTACAACAAGAGATCTAAGCAAAGTGGATATAAGTAATATGCCTTAGACAGAATTTAAGTAATAATCATAACTTCACCCATAGGACTTCAGAAAAATGTGGAGGGTATCAGTGAGACCCTTAAAGAGTTTAAAAATAACATATCAGAGATGAAGAGCATAATAAATGAAACTAAAAATAAACTAGATGGAATAAATAGCAGCCTAGAGGAAGCAGAAGAACTAATTAGAGACCTGGAGGACAGAATAATGCAGAGCGGCTGAGCTAAGCAGGTGAGAGAGGAAGGAAAACACGCAAAATGAGAATAGACTTAGGGAACTCAGCAACTCCATCAAGTGTAATAACATTTCCATTGTAGGGATCCCAGAAGAAGAAGAGAGAGAAGGTTTTACAGAAAATTTATTTGTAAAAATAATAGCTGAAAACTTCCCTAATCTGGGGAAGGAAACAGATTGATATCTGTTGCAGGAGGCAACAGATCTGTTGCAGGAGGCAGAGACCCCATCAAAACCAACCCAAGGTGGTCCGCACCAAGATACATATATACATACATAGTAATTAAAACGGCAAAGAGTAGTGAAAAAGAATTTTAGGAGCAGGAAAAGGGGAAGCCTATGAGGCCATCAGAGGATTTTTCATCAGAAACTTTGCAGACCAGAAAGGAGTGGCATGATATATTCAAAGTGCTGAAAGAAAAAAATCTGCAGCCAAGAATACTCTATCCGGCCAGGATATTATTCAGTATATAAGGAGAGATAAAGAGTTTCCCACGCAAACAGAGGCTAAAGGAGTTCATGATCACTAAGCCTACCCTACAGGAAATGTTAAAGCAGAGTCTTTGAATAGAAAGGAAAGGCCATAAGTAACAGTTAGAAAACAGGAAGCACAGACAGTAAAAAGAAGTATATCTGTAAAATGCAGTCAAGGGAGTCACAAAATCAAGATATAAAGTATGACACTATATACCTAAAACGTGGGGAGGAAAGGAGTAAAGAATGGGTTCAAACTTAAGTGACCATCAACTTAACATAGACTGCCATAGACAGAAGATGTTATATACAAGCCTAATGATAAGCACAAATAAAAAACCAGTAATAGATAAGCAAAAAATAAAGAGAAAGGAATCTGAGTATACCACGAAAGAAAATGAGCAAACTGTGTGAGAAGAAAGCAAGAGGATAAAAAATCAGAGAGCTACAAAAATAACCGCAAAACAAGTAACAAAATGGCAATAAATATATACGGATCAAGAATTAATGGGGCACCTGGGTGGCTCAGTTTGTTAAGCATCCGACTTCAGCTTAGGTCATCATCTCATGGTTCATGAGTTTGAACCCCGCATCGGGCTCTGTGCTGACAGCTCAGAGCCTGGAGCCTGCTTTGGATTCTGTGTCTCCCTCTGTGCCACTCCCCTGCTCGCACTCTGTCTATCAAAAATAAATAAGCATTTAAAAATCAAAAAAAAAAAGAATTACATTGAATGTAAATGGACCAAACAGTCCAATCAAGAGACATAGGGTGATAGAATGGATTAAAAAAAAAAAAAGGACCCATCTATATGCTGCCTATGAGACACTCATTTCAGACCTAAAGACAACATGCAGATTGAAAGTGAGAGGATGGGGAAATATTTATCATGGAAGTGTATCATGGAAGAAAGCCAAGGTAGCAATATTTATATCAGACAAAATAGACTTTAAAACAGAGGCTTTAACAAGAAACAAAGAAGGACACTATGTGACTATTAAGGGGACAATCCAACAGGAAGATATAACAACTGTAAATAGTTTTGCATACAAAAGGGGAGCACCCAAAGACATAAAATGGTTAATAATCAGGGCTCCTGGGGGACTCAGTCAGTTAAGAATCTGACTCTTGATTTCCACTCAGGTCATGAGATGAAGCCCCGTGTCAGGCTCCACACTGGGCATGGAACTTGCTTGAGATTCTCTCTCCCTCTTTTTCTGCTCCTCTCCCACTCATGCTCGCTCTCTCTCTCTCTCTCTCTCTCTCAAAAAAAAAAATACAAGTTAACAAATATTAATAATGCTAAATAAATAAATAAAACAGTTAAGAACAAGCAGAACTAATCGACAGCAATACAATAATTGTAGGGGACTTTAAGACCCCCCACTTACATTAATAGATCATCTAAACAGAAAATCAACTAGGAAACAGTGGCTCTGAATGGCACACTGGGCCATATGGATTTAACAGATATATGAGAACATTCCATCCTAAAACAACAGAATACACATTCTTTACAAATGCACATAGAGCCTTCTCCAGAATAGATCACATATTAGACAATAACACAAGTCTCAGCAAATTCCAAATGATCAAAGTCATACTATGTATCTTTTCTGACCAGAATGTAATGAAACTAGAAATCAATCAAAGAAAAATATGGAAAAACCACATATACATGGAGGTTAAATAACATACTACTAAACAATGAAGGGGTCAACAGCAAAAAAGGAAATTAAAAATTATATGCAGAGGGGTTGCCTAGGTGGCTTAGTTGGTTAAGTGCCTACTTTGGCTCAGGTCACGATCTCGTGGTTCGTGAGTTCAAGCTCTGTGTCAGGCTCCGTGCTGACAGCTGGGAGCCTAGAGCCTGTTTTAGATTCTGTGTCTCCCTTTCTGTCCCCCTGCTACTCCCTCACTCATGCTCTGTGTGTGTGTCTCTCTCTTTCTCAAAAATACAATAAAAATTAAAAAATAATTACATGGAGCAAAATGAAATGAAAACACAAACAGTCTAAAATCTTTGGGATGCAGCAAAATCGGTCTTAAGAGGAAAGTTTAGAGCAATACAGGCCTACATCAAGAAGCAAGAAAAATCTCAAATAAACAACCTAACACAAACTTATACCTAAAGGAACTAGAGAAAGGAGACTACACAAAACCCAAAACCAGCAGAAAGAAACAAACAATAAAGATTAGAGCAGAAGTGAATGATATAGTAACTAAAAACAAAACAAAACAATAGAACAGATCAATGAAAGCAGGAGCTGATTCTTTGAAAAGATCAATATAATTGATACTCCTCTAGAGAGAGGACTCAAACAAAATCCGAAATCAAAGAAGATGGGGGCACGTGGGTGGTTCAGTTGGTTAAGCCTCCATCTTCAGCTCAGGTCATGATCTCACAGTTCATATATATACATATATATATATATATATATATATGTATATATATATATATATATATATATGACCCTAAAGACTCCAGCAAAAATTACTAGAAGTGATCAATGAATTCAGTCATTGCAGGATACAAAATCAATGTACAAATATCTGTTGCATCTCTGTACACTAAATGAAGTAGCAGAAAGAGAAATTAAGAAAACAATTCCATTTACAATTTCACCAAAAATAATAAAATCCCTAGGAATAAACTTAACCAGAGGTGAAAGACCTATACTCTGAAAATTATAAAACCCTGATGAAAGAAATAAAACACAATATAACAAATGGAAAGACATTCCATGCTCATGGATTAGAAGAACAAATATCATTAAAATGTCTATACTACCCAAAGAAATTTATAGATTTAAGTCAATTCCTATCAAAATGCCAACAGTTTTTTTCATAGAACTAGAACAAACATTCCTAAAATTTTTATGGAGCCCAAAAGACTCAATTAGCCAATACAAACTTGAAAAAGAAGAAAAAACTAGAGGTATCACAATTTTAGACTTCAAGATATATTACAAAGCTATAGAGATCAAAACAATATGGTACTGACACAAAAATAGACACATAGATCAGTGGAACAGAATAGAAAGCCCAGAAAATAACATATAATTATATGGTCAATTAATCTTTGACAAAGGAGGCAAGAAAAAGCAATGGGGAAAAAACAGTTTCTTCAACAAATGGTTTTGGAAAAACTGTACAGCTACATGAAAAAGAACAAAACTGGACCACTTTTTTAAACTTTACAAAAAAAAAATCTCAGAATAGTTTAAAGACGTAAATGTGAAACTTGAAACAGTAAAAGTCCTAGAAGAGATCATAGGCAGAAATTTCTCTGACATTGGCCATAACAATGTTTTTCTAGATATGTCTCTTGAGGCAAAGGAAACAAAAGCAAAATTAAACTACTTGGACTATATCAAATTAAAAGGCTTCTGTCCAGCAAAGGAAACAACCAACAAAACTAAAAGACAGCCTACTGAATGGGAGAAGATATTTGCAAATGACATATCCAACAAAGGGTTAGTATCCAAAATATAGAAAGAAATTATACAACTCAACACCCAAAAACCAATTAAAAAATGGGCAGAAGACATGAAGAGACATTTCTCCAAGGAAAACATACGGATGACCAAGAGACACATGAAAAGATGCTCAACATCATTCATCATTAGGGAAATGCAAATCAAAACCACACTGAGAGAACACTTCATACCTGTCAGAATAACGAAAATCAAAAACTCAAGAAACAATAAGTGTGGTTGAGGATGTGGAGAAAAAGGAACCCTTGTGCACTGTTGGGGAATGAATTGGTGCAGCCACTGTGAGAGAGTCTGGAGGTTCCTCAAAATATTAAAAACAGAACTAATCTAGGATCCAGTAATCACACTACTGGGTATTTACGCAAAGAATATGAAAACACTAAATTGAAGGGACGTATACACACCTATGTTTTCTGCAGCATTATTTACAAAGCCAAATTATGGAAGCTGGCAAATTTGGAATAAATGTAGATAAATGGAAAATAATATATATATATGTATGTATATGTATATACATATGTATATATGTATATGTACATACATATGTATGTATGTATGTGTATATGTACATACATATGTATGTATATATATGTGTGTATATATATTATATATATAATATATATATGTGTGTATATATTATATATATACTATATATACAAACACACATATATATACACATACACACACATATACATATATATATGTATGTATATATATACATATGTATATATGTGTATATGTACATACATATGTATGTATGTATATATATACACACATATATATGTATATATATATGTGTGTATATATTATATATATATATAATATATATGTGTGTATATATTATATATATAATATATATGTGTGTATATATTATATATATAATATATACACACACACATATATATATACATACACACACACACACAATGGAATATTATATTGAATTATATGTATTGAATTGAATTATATGTATATATATATGTATTGAATGAATTGAATTATATGTATATATATACGTGTGTGTGTATATATATACACACACACGTATATATATACATACACACACACACAATGGAATATTATTCAAGCATAAAAAAAGAATGAAATCTTGCCATTTACAACAACATGGATGGATCTAGAGGTATAATGCTAAGTGAGATAAGCCAGTCAGAGAAAGGCAAAAACCATATGATTTTACTCACATGTGGAATTTAAGAAACAGAACAAATGAACAAAGGGGGAAGAAAGAGACAAACCACAAGACTCTTAACTACAGAGAACAAATGGTTACCAGACAGGAGGTGGGTAGGTGATAGGTGAAGGGGATTAACAGTAATCAGTGCAGAACCTGTTTGGGATTCTCTTTCTCCCTCTGTGCTCCTTCCTTGCTCATGTACATGCTCTCTCTCTCTCTCTCTTTCTCTCCCAAAATAATTAAACATTAAAAAAAGGGTTCTTCTGTTGTCAATTCAATCATCTTTTTTTCTTACAGTATATGAGCTCAGTTTTACATTTTATAGCATATTTGGTACACCATGATCATGAACAATCACACATTTAGCTGGAAGTCAGGACTTTTGCAATTATTGCTAACTACATGTGATTTTTTATGTGACTCCAGGAAGCCGGGTAATAATTTTTGCCTAAATTTCCTAACCTGAGAAGACTGTTTTAGATAATGTCCAAAAATCCTTTCTGAACCAATACAATATAATTATATTATTCTACCAATACTTTTCTATATTTTAGTTGACAACTTGGTTAAATCAAGCATAATAAATATAAAGAAGTGGAGAAGATGCTTGGGTGGGGTCGGGCAGGCCCTATGAGGGCAGGATTAGGAAACACACATTCTAGATTTATCATGTGTCTCCAACCGTGTATTGTTCATCAAGTTATTCTAGATAAAACGAACGTAAAGACATTTTCTCTTGCATTATGCCTTGTAAAAAGTAGTGAACCCAGGGGCGCCTGGGTGGCGCAGTCGGTTAAGCGTCCGACTTCAGCCAGGTCACGATCTCGCGGTCCGGGAGTTCGAGCCCCGCGTCAGGCTCTGGGCTGATGGCTCAGAGCCTGGAGCCTGTTTCCGATTCTGTGTCTCCCTCTCTCTCTGCCCCTCCCCCGTTCATGCTCTGTCTCTCTCTGTCCCAAAAATAAAATAAAAACGTTGAAAAAAAAATTAAAAAAAAAAAAGTAGTAAACTCAAATTAATTTGGTCATTTGCATTGGATTGATGTATTAGAAAATGGTATAGGAGCTAAGGCAGTAAAAAAGTTTGAAGTGAAGGGCATCTGGGTGGCTCAGTAGGTTAAACATCCAACTCTTGATTTTGGCTCAGCTCATGATCTCACAGTTCATGGGATTGAGCCCTGCGTTGGACACTGCTGACAGTGAAGATCCTACTTGGGACTCTCTCTCTCTCCCTCTCTCTCTGCCCCTTCCTTGCTCATGCTCTCTCTCAAAATAAATAAATGGATAAACTTTTTAAATAGTTTAATTTAATTTAAAATCTTTTTTTTTTTCAACGTTTATTTATTTTTGGGACAGAGAGAGACAGAGCATGAACGGGGGAGGGGCAGAGAGAGAGGGAGACACAGAATCGGAAACAGGCTCCAGGCTCTGAGCCATCAGCCCAGAGCCCAACGCGGGGCTCGAACTCCCAGACCGCGAGATCGTGACCTGGCTGAAGTCGGACGCTTAACCGACTGCGCCACCCAGGCGCCCGGTAATTTAATTTAAATAAACTTGAAAGGAGAGGTAAGTGAAGCACACAGTAGAAAGAAGCAGGAAGATCAAATATTAGAAACTGCAACAGCTGGGACCTGAAAAAAATAAAGTTAGAAGGTGTTAATAATTATGATTTTCCTGAAATATCAATTAAAACTGTTCTCCATTCACTGTTTCAAGTAGATTCTTGATACTTTTTGCCACAAAACCTACATTACCATTTCTCCTACCTGTCCTTAAACATTTACTGTTTTTCAACAATGACAAAAATATCTTTTGAACACCTACTTTAATTCAGATGCTAGTCTCAGATTCTAGTTTTGTAAAAAAAAAATGCTCTGCCCTTTGGAGCCTATGTTCTAGGAGGAAGACAGAGGATATACAAGAAAGACAGTAAGCAAATAATAGAGTATATTAGACTAGGACAAGACTTATGAAAATATGTTGAAAGGTAAGGGAGATTGAGAATATACAGAAAGGAGGGTTGATAATTTTATTTATTTATTTATTTATTTATTTATTTATTTATTTATATACTTATTTATTTGAGAGAGAGAGGGAGAGAGAATCCCTAGCAGGCTCTGCCCTGTCAGCACAGAGCCCGATGTGGGGCTCGATCTCACAAACCACGAGATCATGACCTGAGCTGAGATCAAGAGTCAGATGCTTAACCCAACAGAGTCACCCAGGCTCCCGGAGGGTTGGTAATTTTAAATAAGGCAGTTGACGTCAGCCTCATTAAGAAAGTGATATTTGTGCAGAGCCTTGAAAGAAGTGAAAGAGTGCATCCTGCAGATTATCTAGGGTAAGAATCATTCAGGTTAAGGGAACAGAAAGCTCGAAGCATGCCAGTTATTATGAAACAAGAGAGAAACCAGTGTCCTAGATGGAATAAATGAAGAGGAGAAAAGTAGATTAGGTCAAAGAAGTAAAGTGGCCCACGGTAATTGTCTCACAGGCCATTGAAAAGGTCTTTTCTTTTTTTGTTTTGATTTACCTATATTTATTTTTACTCTGAGATACGTGGGAAGTGAGGTGAATTTTAGCAGAGGCTTGACATGATTTGTTTTCAGTTTAGAAGAATCACTCTGCCATGTTGGCAAAAGACCTTAGAAGGGCAAGGGTGGACACTGGGAGATTACTCCGAAAATTACTGCAGTGCCTCAGGCCAGAGAAGATGGTGGTCGTCGAACAGGAAAGTGTTTCCTCTAGTGTGATCATTACCCACCTTGAATTTACCCTTTGGACCTAAGTTCAGTTAGCAGCCATCCTCCCTTTTCTGTCTCTTGCAACAGGTGCATGTTTTGTGTTCATTCCAACGTCCGTGTCCATGTAAACTGTGGTATAACCATGTATTAACGAGTCAGGTATAGTATGCTTTGGAAAACCTAGAACCATCTTCCTGTATGCCAAAGTTGTGTCACAGTCACACTTTTATCTTTAAATCACAGCTTATCATTGCCTAACCTGTCTGCTCTAAGTACAGCTGGACATTCAGCACCCGGAATTATTTTTCTGGATGATTATGATTTCTTCAAATCATTCACTCTGTCCTTGGGACTCAGGAGGCTCGGATCAAGCCAAAAGCAAAACTAAAATACAAAATCTTCCAAATCTCACCTTCTGCCTTAATTTAACTCTTAACCTGAATTAACTTTGCCCTTGCCACATTTCTTTTGGTATGTGTTGACAATACACAAGCTTGCCTATTAAAGGGCACGAGGAGGGGCGGCTCAGGTCATGATCTCGCGGTTGGTGGGTTCGAACCCCGCGTCGGGCTCTGTGCTGATGGCTCAGAGCCTGGAGCCTGCTTTGGATTCTGTGTCTCCCTCTCTCTCTGCCCCTCCCCTGTTCACACTCTGTCTCTGTCTCAAAAATAAATATTGAAAAAAAATTAAAAATAAAATAAAATAAAAGGCATGAGGAAATTTCACCAAAAATCTCTAGCGTCTTCTCTTAGATTTTTAAATACTTGAGAACCCAAATTTATTCTTCAATCTAAAATGACTCTACTACCTTCTCCCCAGTGCCAGAATCATTATCATTTTCCGATGGGGAGAGGGCGTATTGCGATAGTGTTTATTACACACAGCATTTGGAAGCCAGAAGTTTCTTTAACATTTTTGATTACAGTGATTCACATAACATACAATTACACATTTTAAAGTGAAAAATCCAGTAACTTGGCATGATTTCTGTTCACTTGTTAATAACCATGGGAAGGTTGTAACTCCCTCTCCACTAGTAAAAGGAAGACCCTTTGAGAATAAAAATAGCACCAGTGGGAGAATGTAAGAGACAAAAAAAGAGACAAATCCTCATATGAGGAAACATGTTCCAATAATACCTTCTTACAGGCATTATTGAGAAAGTGCTAAAAACTTCCAAATGTTAATCATCAAAAATTGTACGACACGTTTTGCCTTCCAGAATGTTAACACCACAGCAATGGGATTTTTTTTTCTATATTCATTACCAGATCTTTTTTGATTGATAGTATTTAAAAAGGAGAAATCTTTCTTGTAAGAGCAGTTCCCATACAACTTCACATTATACAAAATCTTATTAGAAATGTGGCAGACGTACTCTCTGAGCTATTTATACGAAAAAATAAATAAATAAGATTGAGTTGCTGCTTTTTCATGCTTTTTTTAAACAATTTTTTTGTGGGGCGCCTGGGTGGCGTAGTCGGTTAAGCGTCCGACTTCAGCCAGGTCACGATCTCGCGGTCTGTGAGTTCGAGCCCCGCGTCAGGCTCTGGGCTGATGGCTCAGAGCCTGGAGCCTGCTTCCGATTCTGTGTCTCCCTCTCTCTCTGCCTCTCCCCCGTTCATGCTCTCTCTCCCTCTGTCCCAAAAATAAATAAAAGTTGAAAAAAAAATTAAAAAAAACAAAACAAAACAATTTTTTTGTTACATTTTTATTTACTCTTGAGAGAGGAGACCGAGCACAAGTGGGGGAGGAGCAGAAAGAGAAGGAGACACAGAATTCAAAGCAGGCTCCAGGCTCTGAGCTGTCAGCACAGAGCCCAACGTGGGGCTCGAACTCATGAGCTGTGAGATCATGACCTGAGCCGAAGTCGGATGCTTAACCAACTGAGCCACCCACGTGCCCCAGGGACAGAGAAAAAATTTTTAAAGGATTTTTTTTAAATGTTTATTTATTTTTGAGAGAGAGAGAGAGAGACATAGCGCGAGTAGGAGAGGCGCCGATAGAAAGGGAGACACAGGATCCAAAGCAGGCGCTAGGCTCTGAGCTGTCAGCACAGAGCCTGACATGGGGCTTGAATCCACCAACTGTGAGATCATGACCTGAGCTGCAGTTGGTCGCTCAACCGACTGATCCACCCAGGTGCCCCTCATGATGCTTTTGATCATAACCGTGACCATATTGATGAACAAGATGATGGAATAGCTCTGATTGTAGTGAAGACGTTCTTTCTCATTTCTTCATTCAGCTGTTCAGAAATACATTTTGCCTTCCACCTGTGTCTGGCAAACTGCTAGAAGTGGAGGAAAGCATCATGGGAACGCACCACATGTACTCCAGGGGCACTTTTTAAGGACAAAAAAATGAGTCTGGTCGGCCCAGAAATAAAGAGCCTTTTGAAACACCACGGATATGTGGCTAACTCCAGGTTAATACTAAGTCAATGGTAGAATGGAGTTAGAAGTTCAGCTGTTCCTACTCCACATGTAGGGCTCTGTTAACTAGAACGTAAGGCTGGTCTGCCAAAACAGTTGAAAAGTACAGCATCACAGACTCTCCAAACCATTTCTCAGCTAAGACTGAAGTTGGCTAAGCTCTCTTGATTATTTTTAGCATTTATTCTGACCTCCAGTATCTTTCTTTCCTGTTTTCTTTTTGCCCTTCTGGCTGTTACATACTTCTCTCTGTTCTTTACATCAACAGCCTCGTCATTTTATTGACAACTTCTTCTCACAAATACTGTATGAAGGCAAACTACAAAGTTGGTCATAAATTATTGATAGGTGAATCCACACGCAATCGTGAGATGAGTTTTCTTGAATTTCTGTGCTTCTGATCTGAAACCTGTTAAAATACAAAGAGGTGATTAGAAAGAACATAAGAAACACTGTCTACTGTCTATACAACGCTGAACGAAATTGGCAAGGATCTTGTGAAAAGAGTTTCTGAAGTGTCCATGTTATTGCAAAAGGAAATTTGAATTTAGATTGCATTAGTTTTCAAATGGTAACAGGATAGGCTTCATTATTAACGCATAAAAATGACTCAAAAATTTTTTTAAGAAAAACACTGTTACATAAAATGAAATAAAGCTCCTGACAAATAAGAAAAATCACTCAGTATTCCATAGAAAGTTCTTTGTTGATCTTTCAACCTCTCACCTAGAAATATATTTATCAAATGAAACAACAGGCTAGTGAAATTATCTTTGGGTGTATTTAGTGAACAGACCAATCAGAGGAGCTATTATTGAGAAATACCTAGCACTAATGAAGAATCATAGATATCGAGCCCATTTAAAGGCAGGGAAAACAGCATTATGTATTTTAATTCATTCTGAAGACAGAGTTGTATTACAATACCATGATAGACAATTATGATAATTATCATGGTAAGTGGGTGTATGGCCCTGTTCTCTTTGCTGAAATAGAAGAGTTCTCCTGAAAGGGCGGCGTTTATCAGTCAAGCTTGAAGGGCATCACTGAGCCTCACCATAACAGCTACAGACTGGTACTCTTCATCTTGTGTATCTATCTCTTCTTGGCCCTGAGGCTGGAGGATTGAGAGAATTCTTTTGTAGAAATGACTAGGCTAAAGCAGGAAACAGCCTTGATTTAGGCCTCGTGGAAGAAAGCCAGGAATTATAAATAGTGACAGACTAGATTTGAGAAAGAGCCAAACTGAAATCATAGAACTGAGAAATTCACGGCACAAAATTAAAAATTTAATGGAGGTTTTTAACACCAGATTAGCCATAGATGGGGAAAAAAAAAACTAGTGAACTCAAAGATATATGAGAAGTAAATATCTAAAGAAAAAAAAAAGGCTGAAAGATCCAGGAAGAAGCAGAGAAGACATACAGAATATTGAGAATGGGTCTATAATGTATATAACTGGAATCCCAGAGAAAGGGAAGAAGCAACATTTCAAGCAAGTATGGCTGAGAATTTTCCAAAGCTGAGAAGACATCAGATATTAAACATACGTTAACCTTCAACTAGATGACCTTTCAAAACACCAAACCAAAAAAAAAAAAAAAAAAAAAAAAAAAGAAAAACATGGCAATATCTTTGAATGGCCAAGAGAAACAAACAACAAATTTTCAATGTTATGCTCAAAGAAAATATTTTTTTGGAAAAATTGAAATAGAAACAGGTTTAGACAAACACAGAGAATTAAACTCTCAAATTTCCACTCTAAAAGGAATCAGGGAGTATTCTTCAGGGTAAGAAAAATGGTTGGTAGGAGAGGCAGAAGAAAATAAAAAGCATTACAAACCATAAATATGTGGAAAAATCTAGAGGAGATGACGATATAAATCTACTGTTTGTTAGGGCTATATTTTTTTATTGAATCCAAGAGGGTCATCAATTGTTGATAGGCCATTTATTGACCTAATACTGTGAAATAAATCCATCCAAGATGGGAATTTAATAGAGAACCCTGCAGAAACTGGAAAACAAAGGACTCATTCGGTGCAGAAGTCAATGAAAATTAAAATACCGCACAGGAAAGACTGTCAGAAGTGCATGTCTCAGTCTCGCCACCAGGTGGAAGATGGGAAGAAAAAATTATATTCCCCAAGAAGTTGCCCAGAAGTAACTGGCACTTACATAGTTCTATCTGAATCCGTAATACCAGTGTAGTTTAAAAAAACAAAACAAAACAAAACAAAACGAAGAACCAAGTAGAGTGTTTGAGTAATCTCACGTTTGTGGTGCCTCTCTCTGACTGGCAGAAACAAATGCTAATCCTTGACAGACTTGAACTTCAGCTGAGACCTACAGTGATTATAAAAGGACAGCATTTGTAAGACAGGTGCCAATTGCAGAGATATTAAAATGTGGAAAATGATGTGAGAGCATTAAATAAACTCCACAAAAATAATAGCATGTAAATTGAGGAGGGAGTACACAGAGTAAAGTAATATTCTAGTATTTTTTATATTGCCAGGGAAGAACATTAAAAAACAATTAAGATTTGGGGCACCTGGGTGGCTCAAGTCGGTTGAGCTTCTGACTCTTGATTTTGGCTCAGGTCATGATCTCAGGGGTCATGGGATAGAGCCCCGTGTCAGGGTCTGTGCTGATGGCATGGAACCTGCTTGGAATTCTCTCTTTCTGTCTGCCCCTCACCCCTGCTTACTCTCAATCTCTCTCTCTCTCTCTCCCTCTCTCTCTCTCTCACACACACACACACACACACACACACACACACACACACATTTAAAATAAACCAAACAGGGGCGCCTGGGTGGCGCAGTCGGTTAAGCGTCCGACTTCAGCCAGGTCACGATCTCGCGGTCCGGGAGTTCGAGCCCCGCGTCCGGCTCTGGGCTGATGGCTCAGAGCCTGGAGCCTGCTTCCGATTCTGTGTCTCCCTCTCTCTCTGCCCCTCCCCCGTTCATGCTCTGTCTCTCTCTGTCTCAAAAATAAATAAACGTTAAAAAAAATTATTAAAATAAACCAAACAATTAATATTAGACTTTGATGAGTGAAGGATATTTGTTGTAATCTTTAGAACAACTACTAAAAAATTAGCGAAAGAGTAAATTCTAAATTATTACAAGAAAAAATGGGGTAGGGTATGCCTGGCTGGCTTAGTGGTTGAGCCTCTGACTTTGGCCCTGACTTTGGATCCATGGTCATGATCTCACCGTGCATGAGTCTGAACCCTACATCGGGCTTGCTTGTGTCAGCACACAGCTGTTTTGGATCCTCTGGCCCCCTCCTCTCACTGACCTCCCCTGCTCATGGTCTCTCTCTCGCTCTCTCGCTCTCTCAAAAACAAATAAACATTTTTAAAAAATCAAAGAAAAATGGAGCAATAAAAATCTTAAACAATTCAAAAAGAGGAGAGAAAGAAAAGAAAAAATTCATAGGATGGACCATACACCTGTACAGTACAAAAATTCTAAATTTAAATGTGCCTAATAATACAGCTTCGGCGCATCAACTAAAATGGTTACGGAATGGTAAGTAGAATCACAATGGGAGACTTTAATATACTTCTCTCTGTAGGGAAAGAAGATAAAAGATAAAAACCAGAGAACTGCAATCACACAGAGTATGTTCTCTGACCATAATGGAATTAAGCTGCAACCCAAAGCAAAGGGATAATTATAGAAACACACAGGTATTTATAAATTAAGAAATGCATTTCTAAGTCTACGGACCTGTGGACCTATGGACTCGGCATGGAAATTAGAAAGTATTTGAACTCAATGACAATAAAATACATTAAATTGTAGCCTTAAATGCACATATTTGAGAAAAAGAAAGAGGGATTTCATAAGTCAAGCATTCATATGAGAAATTAGAGACAGAAGAGAAATTCAACACAAAGAAACTGAATGGAAAGAAGTGGTAAAGATGAGAACTGAAATTAATAAAAAAATTTTTTAGGGGCGCCTGGGTGGCTCAGTCGGTTAAGCGGTCGACTTCGGCTCAGGTCATGATCTCGTGGTTTGTGGGTTCCAGCCCTGTGTCGGGCTCTGTGCTGACAGCTCAGAGCCTGGAGCCTGTTTCAGATTCTGTGTCTCCCTCTCTCTGACCCTCCCCCGTTCATGCTCTGTCTCTGTCTGTCTCAAAAATAAATAAACATTAAAAAAATTTTAAAAAAATTTTTTAAAAAGAAATTTTTTTAAAGGCACAGAGGAATCAACAAAGCCGAAATTTCTTTCTTTGAAAAGAGAAATTGAATTGGAAAAGACACCTGAAAATAATAGGAAAACAAACAGGCTTGCTCTCTCTCTCTCTCTCTTATACACACACACACACACACACACACACACACACACACATACACACACACACACTAATCATAGAAACTGAAAAGGAAAATATAATTCCATATTCTTCAGATATGACAAAGAAACCAACTGACAATTACAGTGAAGAAGACCTCAGCACTTTGTGATAGTTAGTTTTTTGCATTAACTTGACTGGCCACACCCAAATTAACATTATTTCTAATTATATCTGTGGAAGTGGTTCTGGGTGAAATTAGCATTTGAATCCGTGGATACGTGAAAGCGGATCGCAGACCCCAATACGGGTGGGCATCATCCAATCCACTGAGGGCTGAAATAGAACAAAGAAGCCTACAGAAGAAGAGTTTGCCTTTTCTTGCCTCACCGTGTGAACTGAGACATCTCAGGGTAGCTCGTCTCTACCCGAGTACTAGGTTTTATACCATCAGCTCCCCTTGTTAGCAGCCTTCCATACCTGAACGGAATTTATGACCACAGGCTCTCCTGGGTCCCCTGCTTGCAGATGGCAGACTGTGGGACTTGTCGGTCTCCCTAATCACATGAGCCAATTCCCGATAGTATATCTCCATGGATAAATTATTCCTCAATGTCACGTGTATCAGTCAGGGTTCTTCAGAACCAACAGGCGATCTACACAGATCTTTTTCTAAAGAATTCTGGCTGATACACACACAACAAGGAAGAACTTATAACTAAGCAAATGCAAACTGTGTGTCAAAGAACTCTGTAAAATGTAAAATGTGTTGCTTTTACAATTAAGGATAACAGCCCACGTATTTACTAGGCACGGGACACTGTGCTAAGTGATGTTACTTTCATCTCCTTTCTTTACCTTAAAAGCCCACCAGGTAGGTACTATTTTCATTCTCATTTATAGATGAGGAGAAAGGGGCTCAGGTGGGTTAAGCAACTTACCTAATTTCACACAGTGAGCGGACCAAGCGTTGGCTCAAGCTGAGAGCCAACTCCAAAGCCCATGCTCGTAGCCAGAGTTTTATACTAACAGTGACAGCTCCCCCTAACTGGACAGCTGCCGACATGTGCAAACGCCCTCCTCATAAGAAAGCTGAGGCACGTTTGTGTTAGTAACACTAGATGACCACTCAACTCTTTTTGACTGTAAAGTCCTCCTCTACTGTGTTCTTTTCTTTTTCCTGATTCACTGGTTGTCTCTCGCTATCATTTTTCTTTCTGCCTCTCTTTCTTATCAATGGCCCACAAATCAGATTCTTAACTGGTTGGCATGCTCTTAGCTTTCTGAGAAAGGGCACGAAGCTTTGCCTTTCCAGTTACTTACAAGTCAGAAGATAATCTCGAGCCGTCCTCCCAGAGCCATGGTCCTTCAGTATGATGGCGAGAAAGCCCTATCCAAAATGAATTATCGGGTTGAGAAGACGCTTGCTTCATTATGAATTCCTGTAGGGAAACGTAAATACAAACGCATGTCCAAGAGTGGTAGAGAGAATGAATAGACAGAGATGAGAGACAAAATAGATGGGGAAAAACTCTTACAGACGTTGAAATAGAGACAGCAGATTGAATCGCTTTGATAAAGAATGCATGCACAGGCTGGCATCAACCTAGAGAAAAGTGCCAACCATTGAATGCCATTGGGTGTTTCCAGAAGCATATTTCACTCCTTCAGAGTCGTTATTGTTTAATTTTCCAATGAAGAACTGATCCGTAACGTCAAAATCGTACAGCCTCCTTCCAACTTGCCCAACAAAATCCAAAGATGACAGAGCCCTTCCGCAATTTTCTTGGATGACAAGCCACTATCTTCTCCTCAGATTGACTATATGAACTGATATGATTTTTGTCAAGAAATGCTCTGCAGAGTTAGATTAAAAAAAAAACCTATAAAAATAATTTAGTTCCACGGCGTGTTTTATGAATAAGTAATTTGAAGGGTTTTTTTAAATTTTTTTTAACGTTTATTTATTTTTGAGACAGAGAGAGACAGAGCATGAACGGGGGAGGGTCAGAGAGAGGGAGACACAGAATCCGAAACAGGCTCCAGGCTCTGAGCTGTCAGCACAGAGCCCGACGCTGGGCTCGAACTCAAGGACCGTGAGATCATGACCTGAGCCGAAGTCGGACGTCCAACCGACTGAGCCACCCAGGCGCCCCAGTAATTTGAGTTTTGATGACGACATTTGAATTGTTGCCAAATGAGAGAAACATCTATGAGCCGGACCAACTTCCAGTGTCCTTCTCCTTCCTTGCCATAATCTACTTCCATTCATTTTCGTGTGAACTACAACCGTTAGGTGATGTGGGACAGAAACACAAAAATTGAGAGGAAGTGAAAGCAAAGGTAGAAGTTATAGATTGTTTAGATGTATGGAGTGTTTCCTGACTATTAATTCCTACTCATAGCCCAACTGAGTCCTACCCTTCATTCATGATGCATTTAAAGTCCCACTTTTTCTGTAAAACTTTATCTACACTGGCATGTCTCTGAATTCCTATGTCATCTATTGCCAATACGCGATATTTAGCTTTTAGCAGCTGTTGAGTTGTTACTTTCTTCTTACAAACTATGTAAGCATTGAACTTGCAAGGTTGCTTTTTAAACCTCTTTTCCTTTCCCAGGATATTTCAAGGAGTAAATGATTTATAAATGCATATTATTATTACTGCTATTTTTCCTTGATCATAATGCCGACAAGGGAGGGAATTTTCAATTTTACTCCACCAACTTGAAGAACTGAAACCCAAACCCACAAAAATGAGGAGTGGTCTGATTATTACAGTCAGGCAAACTTGGAGTGTACTTGAACAGATTTGTTTTAAAGTGAAACGTATTTACTTTTAGAATTAATTAATTTTAAAAAGCACATAGGAGCGCTTGGGTGGCTCAGTTCGTTGTCTGTCTGACTCTTGATTTTGTCTCCGGTCATGATCCCAGGGTTGTGGGATCGAGCCCGTGTTGGGCTGAGCATGGAGTCTGTTTAAGATTTTCTGTCTCGGGGCACCTGGGTGGCTAAGTTGTTTGAGCGTCCGACTTCAGCTCGGGTCATGATCACATGGTTCGTGGGTTTGAACCCCGCAACGGGCTTTGTGCTGGCAGCTTAGAGCCTTGAGTCTGCTTCAGATTCTGTGTCTTCCTCTCTCTCTTCCCCTCCCCTGCTCATGCTCTGACTCTCTCTCAAAAATAAATAAACATTAAAAAAATTTTTTTTAAAGATTTTCTCTCTTCCTGTGTCCCTGTCCCATGCTTGTTCTCTCTCTCTCTATATATATATATATGTATAAAATAATAAATAAACATACTATATATTTTACCCATTTAATATATGCTATTATTATAATTATGGAGGATATGAAAAGTGACTTTCTTTTAGGGAAAATTATCATTATCTGGAATCTACCTTTATTTTTCTGCTCAGTAGAGACCACAGATAATTACAACTGAAGTCTACACTTACCAGTTCTTTTTCACTGTCTATCTTCAGGAGATTAGAGTGCAGTTGAGAGCATTGTTTTTTACTGCTATTCCAGGAAGCTAATGATGTCCTAAATAGATAACAGTTGTTCTCATGTATGATCCAGTTAGGAGGACAAGAGTTGGAAAAAACTCCTGGAAAGAAAAAGTAAATACAATGACATTCATATCATACCAATTTACTCTTTCAGTGCAAGCGACCATTCATCCCGTGGACACTTAATAATCAATGAATTGCCAGTGATATATTTCATTTTCAGTTCAAACTATAGGGCTATGAGTTTTGCAAGTTTGTTTATTTATTTTGAAAGACAGAGACAGAGAGGCAGAGAGAGAGAGCGAGAGAGAGAGAATCCCAAGCAGGCTCCGCACTGTCAGCACAGGGCCTGATGAGAGGTTCTATCTTATAAACCATGAGATCATGACCTGAGTTGAGATTAAGAGTTGGATGCTTAACTGAGCCACCCAATCACCTCAATAGAGATACAATTTTTATATAAGAGACCATAATAAAATCCTCCATTCATTTAAACTTTAAATATAAATTGAATAATTATAAACAGTGTTTTAAACAGTCAGTCCTCCTTTCCCTTTTGATTTGTATTCTATTCTTTCAAATTCCGTCCAGACCTCCCTTTCTTCATGATAATTCTTAAAACAAATCAACTTAAATCAATCTTTGAGATATACAGTAATTTCACGTTAACTTCTTTTAGAGGTGTGAGATCCAATTAACAATACAGCTTTCCAAAGCAGAAAAGTATAAAAGCAATGATTCATATTATAGAATATCTCTGTTTTTTATCTTTAGCTACGTGATACAAATAGTGAGAAGATATGGGTCCAGAAATGGAAAATTGAAGTCAAAATATTGTCACAGTCGATTATGATGCAATTAGAAATAAGGGTAAAGTGCATATCAAACTGTAATAAAATGAATGAAATTGTATGATTAAAGAAAAACAAATATAACTGGAGTTTTCAAGAACATATCTGTTAGGTCTATCTTTTTGGCATGTGCTCAATTTAGCCTCTTCATTCTTAGCACATTTTCCCTTCTTTCCTTTTTCTCTGCCTTTCTTCCTGACATCCTATTTCCTATTCTAATGACATTCCTTTAAAATGTCAATTCTGGGGGCGCCTGGGTGGCTCAGTCGGTTAAGCGTCCGACTTCGGCTCAGGTCATGATCTCGCGGTCCGTGAGTTCGAGCCCCGCATCGGGCTCTGTGCTGACAGCTCAGAGCCTGGAGCCTGTTTCAGATTCTGTGTCTCCCTCTCTCTCTGACCCTCCCCCGTTCATGCTCTGTCTCTCTCTGTCTCAAAAATAAATAAACGTTAAAAAAAAATTAAAAAAAAATTTTTAATGTCAATTCTGAAAGAGGAGAGAACACATTTCTTTCCTTTGCATCAAGTTATACCATCATCTATAGATCGAAATACATAGAAAGTGATCAATTAGTTACTGATTTCAAAAAAAAAAAAATCCAACTTAGCAATGCCTGGCCAAAAGCATGGGATATTTATATCACTTTATTATATATATGATAGGGGCATACTATTGTGAGATAATACTGATATGTGCTTTCCCTGAATGCACAATCCCTGCATGTAAAAGTGGTCTCTTTACCCACCCTACTCCAGGTCTTAGCACCAATAATTGACCTTTCTGGATTAAGGATTCCACTCATCTTTTAACTCTGCCCTTGCCTGTGGTTGTGAGAGCCTTGGTAGGAGCCACACTGTCTTCTAAAGATGATTGTGTGGGTTGACTGTAGTTCTCTTTATTTCTTGATGGAAAGTTGTCATTCTTCAATGGGTTGCTTTCTGAATTGGGTCTCCAAATAGCTTCATATACCAACAACAATTATAGTGACAGAAAAAAAAAGTCATTCTACTATATTTGAAAATATAATTCCCAAACCCATATTTTTGTTGGAACACAAAGGGATATATTCTTGATTCATGATAAATAGAGAACACATTGCTGATTGAGAGGTCAAGATAGATAGATAATAGATAATAGATAGATAGTGATGATAGATGATAGATAAATAAATAGACGATAGATGATAGATAGATAGATAGATAGATAGATAGATAATAGAATAGATGATAGATAGATTAAATAGATGGAAAGAAAAAAAATAACTTCCATGAAGGCGTAGTAAAAACGAGAAAAAAATCAAACAAGTAAAGAAAGAGTATGGAAGAGAAAGCAAGAGGCAAATGAAATAGAGTCAATTAGAGCATGACAGATTTGAAATAGTAATTAATCTATCCTTTTTCTGTTATTTAAAAATGAGAGGGGCGCCTGGGTGGCGCAGTCGGTTAAGCGTCCGACTTCAGCCAGGTCACGATCTCGCGGTCTGTGAGTTCGAGCCCCGCGTCAGGCTCTGGGCTGATGGCTCAGAGCCTGGAGCCTGCTTCCGATTCTGTGTCTCCCTCTCTCTCTGCCCCTCCCCCATTCATGCTCTCTCTCTCTCTCTGTCCCAAAACTAAAAATAAAATAAAAAGTTGAAAAAAAAATTAAAAAAAAATAAAACTAAAAATAAAAATGAGAGCTCCTTGAAAAAACCCCAAAGGCACAATAATATGTTATTGACAATAGAATTTGTGAGATATAAAATCTAAAAGAACTCGTTCACCCATCACAGAATGTCTGTTTAGTAAGTGCCTCAGGTAATTCCTGATATTATTCAAGGGAACTTAGATTAAAGATCAGGTACAAAACAATTTCCTTAAATCATAAGATTCATAAAAATAGTTATAGTCTCTTTTTAAAAATTTTTTAATGTTTATTTTTGAGAGAGAGACAGCACGTGCTAATACACAGATTACGTTAGATTATGCATGTCAAGCTCTTAAAAGTGTGTCTGGTACAGTATACATGCTTATCAAATGTCTGCTGTTGTTGTCGTTGTTGTTGTTAATTTCTCCCCCCCCTCCCCCCACCAAATACTTACCCGTGGTACCCAGGACCACAGCTGTCACCAGTATTACCAAGCATAGGATTCCCAAGGTCACGGCAATGGGACGCCAATAAGGAGACGTAGCACAAGTTCCTAGGAAGCCAGAAGGAACAGAAATTAAATGAAGAAGTAGGGTAAATCACACAGCACTTCAGTTCTACAGTTCATCAAAATCTGGCACATTCTGACGTGAACCATTATACGCAAATAATCTAGTCATCTAGGATTATCTGAATTTTCTCTCTCCTTTATCATACCTCTTCAGATGCCAGAACTGTAATTTCAGCACATGCCCTGACATCTGTACACTCCTAATTTTAGTTTCACGTTGACGTCTATAGGTCCTGACACGATCAGGATTTCTGAAATCCCACTCGTTTTCTTTTAATTTTTTTTAATGTTTATTTATTTTTGAGAGAGAGAGAGAGAGAGAGAGAGAGAGAGAGAGAGAGACAGAGCATGAGCAGGGGAGGGTCAGAGAGAGGAGGAGACACAGAATCCGAAGCAGGCTCCAGGCTCTGAGCTGTCAGCACAGAGCCGGACGCGGGGCTCGAACCCACCAATGGCGAGATCTTCACCTGAGCCGAAGTTGGATGCTTAACCGACTGAGCCCCCGCCAGACGCCCCTGAAATCCCACTCATTTTTATAAAAAACAGCTTAATGTGGGGAAATAGCCTGGGTCCTTTAGGGCAACCTTCTCTTTTCAGTTATTTGTTGCATAACCTTGGGTGAATTACTCCCTCTGCTTATTCATTTCTCTTTGTGAAAAATTGGGTAATAATACCTCAGAGGATCATTGTGGGAACTAAATGGGCTAGCACATAAAAGCATCTCGTCCAGAGACTACTAGGTCATGATACATAACTCACTGTTTGTCAACAAATACGTAGAAACTTGTACCTGACTCCCTACCTCTTACATCATCCAGTTTGCCAGTCCTCTTAAACCAGTTGAGCAAGAAAAGAATTGCATAAGTGGTAAAGAGCAAATGAGCAAGGTGAATGACCAGAAAGCAGAGGAGTGCAAATGCTCATGTCAAAACTTGTGACAAAAATCTTCTCTTGATAACAGGAAACTTATTTTATGTTAATGCACTGCAACAAAGACTATAGCTCTGCCTTTGACTGAGAATAAGCAGTCTAAGTGTTTCAGAGAATTGTATAATAGGAGAACCATAGAGGACACTAAATGGTTCATTCTGTGAAGAGAGAGATGTTTCAATGTCTTTCACCATTTTCACTCTTTTTATATTACGTTTAACGCTCATATCCTGTTCATAGGATCTTTTCATCTAACACACATTTCACCTAACACACATTTTCATCTAACACACATTTTCTAACGCTAGTATACAAAGACCCCCCACTTTTGATAAAAAAAAAATCCAAATCAATTTCTTGTCACAAAATACCACATCAGATTCATGATTCCAAACCCTATGACTTCCAACTTGCCTTTACCACTAAATCAAATATTTGGATTTTTTTCTTGTCTATCTTCCATCTTTTTATTCTTCTCTTTCTTCTCTTCAATATTCTGATGTTGTTGACATATACTTCTCGAAGTTTCCATGACCTCCATTCTACAATTTACTCCTTTCTGACAATCAAGCAACAAGACACTCCCACTAAAATTTCTTCATCTTTGCATTCATCACACTTATGTACAGTTCCTTAGTGCCGAAGTGTCTATTTCTACAGAACGGAGACATTGTAGGTATCTTCTGTCATCATAATAATTATTTTAAATACTAATAGTCACCTAATATTTGCCATGAGGAAAGGCTTAGTACACTTTCAAATATCCTCAGTGATGTCTGAGAACCTTTTAAAAGGTTTTCCTCCTACAAATCACAAATCTTTCAAATTTTCCCCACGTAAGTGTTTTAGTTGATGACAACAAGAATGATGAAGGCAGAAAGAAAAAATACCTTTCTCTGAGACCGCATGTCTCCCAGTGACGCCTTGAGAGCTGAAGTCTAAACGAGTATAACCATCTTCATCCAAATTTTCTACCTCAGAACGGTATTCCATTGTTCTACTGAGTCCCTGAATTGACACAGCATTTGAGAGCTCCTTCCTCTTTTCTTAAGACAACTGCCCGAGGACAAAAGAGGATGTATGAGTCAAATCATGTGGGATAGGCACTTACTGAGTTTTAACAAGTTGAGCTTGAATAGTCCAATCAGATAGTCAAAGGCAGGGAATGAAAACCATGCTGTGTTGAGTTCCCATTTGTACCTTTAGTTTCTGTTTCTAAAATTGATGACTCTTAAGAAAATGACAACGCAACACAATAGATAAATCTTTGTTTCAGGCCAAATATAAGAAAAATGAAATACGAATTCATACATGCATTCATTTATTCATGTGTTTGCTCATTCACTAAACATTTATCAAATGTGCAACTTTTCAACTGGCAGGAGCCGGGGATACAAGGATAGAGGATTAATGTGAAGAAGCTCATGGCCTGGGGCACCTGAGTGGCTCAACTCGTTGAGCATCTGCTCTCGATTTCGGCTCAGGGCATGATCCCTGGGCTGTGGGATTGAGCCCCGCGTGGGGCTCCGTGCTGAGAGAGTGGAGCCTCCTTGGGATTCTTTCTCCCTGGATTCCACGTCTCTTTCTCTCCATCCGCCCCTCCCCCACTCATGTGCGAGAACAATCTCTCTCTAAAATTAATTAATTAAATAAATTTTACTCAAAAAGCATAGTGCCCTTCAGAAGAAGAAGAAGAAGAAGAAGAAGAAGAAAAGGAGAAGGAGAAGGAGAAGGAGAAGAAAGAAGAAGAAGAAGAAGAAGAAGAAGAAGAAGAAGAAGAAGAAAAAGAAGAACCGGCTCACTGCCTAATAGAGGAAACCTACAGATAGGTATATAAATGATGCCATAGGAGCAATTGTTGTAACAACAGAGAGGAGAAAAAAATAATCTCTTCAGGATTCGCTAGGGATTGATAATTCGAAGTGGTAATTATTTATTGAACAATTACTATGAACTAGGTACTACCCATTGCCCATGTTTTGTCAATCTCAATGTTCCAACAAGTCCGGATGGGATGCTTTTCTTTTTTCTTTTTTCTTTTTTTTTTTTTTTTTTTTTTTACTTTCAAATGAAGAAAATGACATATAGAAATGTTAGCCCTTTGCTCAGTTTTAAGAAGCTAATAAAAATATTGAAGCAGAGTCAAACCAAAGTCTACTCTTGCTGCCTAACTCATGATCTTTTTAAACACTTGTATTCCAAGGACGTAGTCCCCCCTTATCTGTGGTTTTGTTTTCCATGGTTTCAGTCACCCCCAGTCAACTGTGGTCAGGAAGCAGATGATTCTCCTGATGTATCATCAGAAGGTCAATAGTAGCTTAACCCTGCGTCACAAGGCCTCTATTATAGGTATGTATGTATAGGGGGAAAGAACGGTATATACAGGGTTCAGTACTATCCTTGGTTTCAGGCATCCACTGGGGATCTTGGAACATATATGTCCCCCAGGATACGAAGAAACCACTGTAATGGCTTATGGAGAATTCTGGGACTGAGATATTATGCAAAATACCCAAATTAACGAGATATGGAAAACACTTATCATTACTGGACACTAGACAGTTACCCAATCCACTCACAAGACTTTGAGGCAAGCAGAATAAAGGAGACATCCAACTACAGCAAAGAGAAATGAAGCCGGACGCTCATTAAGGCAGTGAGGACAGATTTCATTCAGTAACACTGTTACAATAGAAAAGAGGGACCAGGGGCGCCTGGGTGGCACAGTCGGTTAAGCATCCGACTTCAGCCAGGTCACGATCTCGCGGTCCGGGAGTTCGAGCCCCGCGTCAGGCTCTGGGCTGATGGCTCAGAGCCTGGAGCCTGTTTCCGATTCTGTGTCTCCCTCTCTCTCTGCCCCTCCCCCGTTCATGCTCTGTCTCTCTCTGTCCTATAAATAAATAAACGTTGAAAAAAAAAAAAAAAGAGGGACCAGCATGAAGGAACTCAACTTCCCCAAAACAAAAGACTGAAGACTTTTTAAAGGTGTGCTAACAGAAAGACCGTTAATCTGTGTGAATCCGGATGTTAATCTGTGTTAATCCGGATGTTAATCCGAGTGAAGATTTGTTTCTTAGTGCTTATCTAGAAGAGAAATAAACTTCTCCTATCTCTATGACAGGTGGCAGTGGCACATGTTAAAGCAAGGTGGTGCCCCCACTGAAGCTAGACCCTTATCCTCCCACAGGGACTGGGAGAGTGAGACTTATCTCCCTAACTCCCTGAATGTCTGCCTTTCAAAGAGATGGCTCTCAGGTTCTCGAAGAAATAGTTTCGGGTAGTAGATTTCCTTTCCAAGGGTCAGTGAAAAACTCTTTGTAGACACATTGCAAAGTAGTAGTGTGGATCCCAATCTCAATGTCCATCAGTGTTCCAGGTCTTATCATGCAGCCTTTGGACAACAGGGGGTTTTTCACAGAATGAGCATCTAGAAGAAAGGTCAACTGACTAAACAGGACAGTAATGAGGGTCGCACCTTCCAGGCAATAACAAAAACTAGCTTTCTGCTGTGGACTCAGGCCCCCCCCCCATTGGGAGAACTTTGTGTAATAACTTTTATTTTCTAGAAGTTCCTTCCTCTATTTAATCACAATCCTACAAAAACAGTTGGGCTTTCTAAGCTGTCAAAGCGATTTTTCCATAAATGGAAACTTTAGTCATCTCTTTTTGTCTGGGATTAAAACAACTGAACAGTAATTACACAAACCATTGACACACTAGAAAAAAGAAAAAAAAAACTCTCAGTATTTCAAGGGACAGGAGGGGGTTAGGAGAAGAATCTATGTATTCAGAGAAAAACACCCCTGGTTACACATTAAAGTAAGCAACAGGCAAAAACCCAAACCATCCTTAAAAATGAAACACAGTTTATAAACTCGAAATACAATTAGTTGAGGGGGTCGCCTGTGTGGCTCATTCGGTTGAGCGTCCTGCTCTTGATTTCGGCTCAGGTCACGATCCCCCGGTTTGTGAGTTCGAGCCCTGCATCGGGCTCTGGTCTGACAGCACAGAGCCGACTTGGGATTCTCTCTCTCCCTCTCTCTCTGCCATTCCCATTCCCCCTCATGCACACCATCTCTCACTTTCTCTCTCAAAACAAAGAAACTTTAAAAAGTAAATAAATACGAACAAAAATACAATTAGTTGAATCAAGAGTCAGATTAATGAATTAGTTAATTACTTAAGGCACTGAATTCAGAATACCTGAATTAGCCTGTCCGAATTTTCATTTCTCTCTATATTTATTTAGCTGTTGTAAACAGTAGTGTTCACTCCCAGAATTGAAGCTCAAAAAATAGAGGTGCCTGGGTAGCTCAGTCTATTAAGCATCTGACTTTTGACATCTCAGAGCCTGCTTGGGATTCTCTCTCTGTCCTCTCTGTCCCTTCCCCACTTGTGTGGGCACACCCATGCACATGCATTCTCTGTCCCTCAAAAATAAATAAACTTAAAAAAAAGAAAGCTCGAAAAATATCCTTCCTAATCAAATACCTATTTTGCTGGGTTTACTAGAATGAGTGTCAGGCCAGCAAAACAGGAAAAGCCCCAGGCATGTGTTCAGTGTGACTTTTTGGAAAACTTATAGAAAGAAATGCATATGAATAGATAAATAGGTAAATAGATGACTAACTGGATTAAATAGAAAACGAGATTATTTAAAACAAACTAAGCATTCATTTAAAACCGTTGTAAAAAAATAAATAAATAAATCGTCAGGAGATAGCAACTCTCCCAAGTGCCTTCCCCATTTCACAAATTTCCAAAAAAACTTTGAAAATTTCATCTCTAATTTGAATGCTAGCTTGGGTCTCCTCCTTCCTCTCCCCACCCCCCTTTCTCCCCCCCCCCCCCTTCTATCCATTAAGCAGTTAAACATCTACTGAACGGTTACCGTATTCTCTTTTGTACCGTATTCTCTTTTGTACCGTATTCTCTTTTGTATCCATGCCTGGATACAAAGAGGCATGAGGCCCCCTCCCAACTGGTTTCACATTGTATTTGGAGAATAAAGGGGAGAAAAATCACTTACGTTGTTCAAGCACCTCTGGTTTGGGCGGCCCACAAAAACTCCTTTGCTTTATTCCCAGCACTCTTCCCAGTTTTAATTTCAGGCTTACTACAAATGAGGTAGTTGACATAGGATCCTTTCTTAGAGGGCATAATTTTTTTTAAATTAAACCAAAGCTTCTCTTTAAAATCAGCAAATCCTTCATGGTTAAATGTGCCTTTCACCACTTTTTCCCAGTCCACCTTCTCTTTTCTGATTCTGTTCAGGCTCCTGCTACCTTATTGCTCCCACAGCTTCATGGTTTCAATTTGCTACATTGTTCACATTCGACATGGAACGTCTACTACCCCTCCTACTTTGCCCCTCTTTTCTTCCATTTTTAATGTTTATTTTGAGAGACAGAGACAGAGCAGGAGCAGGGGAGGGGCCGAGAGAGAATGAGACACAGAATTCGAAGCAGGCTCCAGGCTCTGAGCTGTCAGCACAGAGCATGACGCGGGGCTCGAACCCACAAGCTGTGAGATCATGACCTGAGCCGAAGTTGGACTCTTAACTGACTGAGTCACCTTCTTTTCTTCCATTTTAATAGGGAGAAGTATACATAATGTGCATATATATCACTCTGCTATGGCACTTGTATTTGAAATTTCCCAGTCTCGGGGCGCCTGGGTGGCGCAGTCGGTTGAGCGTCCGACTTCAGCCAGGTCACGATCTCGCGGTCTGTGAGTTCGAGCCCCGGGTCAGGCTCTGGGCTGATGGCTCAGAGCCTGGAGCCTGTTTCCGATTCTGTGTCTCCCTCTCTCTCTGCCCCTCCCCCGTTCATGCTCTGTCTCTCTCTGTCCCAAAAATAAATAAACGTTGAAAAAGAAATTTTTTTTTTGAAATTTCCCAGTCTCCCCAAGGAAAAAATGCATTTCTGTGTCATTTTCTAATTGTGAGATGTTTATAACAGTTTTACTCGCTATCCTTGTGTCCTTGAGCAATGCTGTACCCAGCATATTTAACACCCAGACTGTTATTTTTTCCTTTGCTTTATTTTGTTTACTTTCCTTTCCTCTATACAACAATATAGTTTTCAGTAATAATCATGAAATGGAACGAATGATAATAATGGTCGGAAAACAAATGCAGGTAGGGAATATATTTCGTTGGAAGTTGCAAATAAAATAATGCCAATCGAAATTAAAATATGTATTTAAATAGGTCTATGAAAATAAAAATAAATATTGTACAAACTACTCAATTAAATCAATAAAATCCTTTCCATTATATTAATGCCTTTTTTTTTTTTGGAAAAGGAGAGGAATTTATACCTATATATAGGTATGTCACTGTAATAAATAATGTTATAATTTCTCTTTGGCTCCCTTATCTTCTCCAAATTTGTCAATGACATTGTCAAAATTAATCGTTATTACATGTTCGTGTTAAGTGGACTGTATACAGACATAATCAACTCATTTTTGTTCAAGATTGACTTAAGACCATCTTTTTTTTGTTCATTTTAATTTTGAAAAATTTTTCACCGAAGCAACAGGTATATAAATAGGAAAAAGACTTACACATAGGATGTGTGTGGCAAAGATTTATAAAAATCCTGTTTCACAATTTTTCGAGAAAATGTAGTATTGTCCGTGTCTTTGTTTTTTCAGGATCAGTTTTAGAAACTTTCAAATTTCTCTGCAGGTTGAACAATTGTATAAGTACAAATAATAATTGCAAACTGTCACATAGAAGGACAATAGAAGTAGTTCAAATTCTGTTTTTTGTGTTTTGGGCTTTTTTTTTTTTTTGACTTTATAATCACTGGGCAATGCAATTGATGTCGATTTCAAATCTATAGTTTAAACCCCAAAACATTCCATAATGAGTAACTGCAAGCAACGTAAACCAAGAGGTACTCTGAGTGAACTTGAGCAATTCCAAACCATTCCAGATTGGTCTACAACAGCATGTGTCAGTGTTAACGAGGAATCCTGTGAATTAACTTCCATGTAGAATACATTTACTGAAGGAAAAGGTATAAACCTGCAAATCTGAAGTGCATAGAGAGATAAATATAGATATATATACACAGATACAGTTGATCCTCATTATTCGTGGATTCCAGAATTGCAAATGTGCCTACTTACTAACACGTCATTGCAATTCCAAGTCAATAATTATGGCTCTTTCATGATGATTCACCGGCATGAGCAGAACAGTGACAAATCTGATCCACCCTGTTGGGGAGGAAGACTTCCTCGGCCCTATGGTCCTTCTAGACTTAGAATCAAACCGACGTGAGACAGACTAAAAGGCGAAAATCACATTTAACAGGTGTACCTACCGGACGTGAGACTCAGAAGACAAAAGCGGCAGCATATGAAGCTTATTTGAGCTAAGGAGAGGGGGAGGGGTCTGAAGGTACAAAGGGGAGGAAGGCCATTGGCAGGAAGGTGAAAGGGGATGTTTGGAAAAAGAAGGCTGCCTTATTATGCCCCTAAGCTCCTTCTGGAAAGAGGAGTCTGTTAATTCTTCTCTTCCTGTTTCAGGATCTTCTTTCCAATGTAAATGTAGGCGGTTGTGGGGGAGGCATAGTTTTTCCTGCATCTGCTGGGTTTTGATTGCTTTTAACTGAAAATAATCTTTATGCCAAAGTGGCCCGTGTGGGAGCAGCCTGCCCGGGAAGCCCCTACCTCCAACATGCCTGATACCAAATGAATTTGAACAAAGCGACACTGCCTTTTCGTTCTGGCCCTCATGCCCTAGAAGAGTGTCCTTTTTACAATCCATTTAGCGCTTTTTCTTTTTCTTTTTTTTTTCTTTTTGCACTTTTTGTTGGTTACTCCACGGTTTGCAATGTCCTCAAACAGAGCGCTGAAGTTCTGTCTAGTGTCCCTAAGATCACGAAGGCTGTGATGTGCCTTATGTGTATTAGATAAGCTTTGCTCGAGCATGAGTTACAGTGTTGCGGACTAGGAGTTCAATGTTAATGTATCAACATTATATGTTTGCTGAGGTGTTTTTTAACAGAAACATATAAAACAAAGTTCTGTATTCTTCGGTTGACAAGAAAATGTTGTGACCAGATGCTTCCAGGAGCCTAACCCTGTATTTCCTCTTGAAGCAATAGTCAGTGTTCTCCGTGACTTCGTAGAACGTAACAACTGATGGGATTTTGGGGTGATGGTGGGGTTCAGAGCTGACGGCCAAGAAAAAAAATCGTGAAGACGTCGTTGGTGCAAAAAGGTGATTTTATTAAAGCACAGGGATGTGACCCGTGGACAGAAAGAGCTCCACTGGGGTTGTGACAGGTAACTGATTATATACCCTCAGGTTGGAAGGGGTTTAGGGACAGTTAAGTCTTTAAAGAATTTTGGAAGCCAGATTTCCAGGACCTTGAGGGGCTAGGTGTTGTTAAAAACCGCCTTTTGTTACCATTTAGTAAAACCTCAATCATGAGACTCTTCAGATGCATAACCGGGGGCCATAAACACGGCTTAAGATGGCCAGCATGTATCTTGGGGGAGTTGAGATACAGGAAGTTTCAAAGGAATTTTTATATTTTAAAGTACACTTACAAGATCCTGGAGGGTGAGGACAATGTTAAGCCAAGATTCCCTTTTGCCCCTAGCAGAGCAGCTGAGCTCCTAGAGGGAGATCACTTTACCTGTTTGAAGGATTTATCAATGGGTTGTAGGCAATAAGGGAATTTAATTTTTCATTTGCCTTAGTTTCCCCCATCGCCATGGCAAGCACTTAAAACCCCTTTCCTTTGTTCTTGGGTAGTCAGGAGTGTGTGAGGAATATCACACACATTGAATGGGGGTGGGGGGGAGGGGGCAGGGGAGTGCTAGTTTGTACTTTGCCCTCAGCTTGCATTATGCTCCCTCATCAACTACCATGAATACTAAAAATTGACTGCGGGGGCGCCTGGGTGGCGCAGTCGGTTAAGCGTCCGACTTCAGCCAGGTCACGATCTCGCGGTCCGTGAGTTCGAGCCCCGCGTCAGGCTCTGGGCTGATGGCTCGAAGCCTGGAGGCTGTTTCTGATTCTGTGTCTCCCTCTCTCTCTGCCCCTCCCCCGTTCATGCTCTGTCTCTCTCTGTCCCAAAAATAAATAAACGTTGAAAAAAAAATTTTATATAAAAAAAAATTGACTGCGTACATAAGTAGCTAAACAGAGTTTTAAAACTAAACAATAATCACGAAAATTGTTCAAAACTTTGGGCAGCAAAAGATATTTTCAGGGAATATTTGATCATTGGCATTGTTTGGTGTCGCTAGTGATGATAAAAAGCAGACTGACTTTTTTTTTAAGTTTTTTTTTTTTTTTTTTTTTTTTTTTTGAGAGAGAGACAGAGTATGAGCAGGGAGGGGCAGAGAGAGAAGAAGACACAGCATCGGAAGTAGGCTCCAGGCTCTGAGCTGTCAGCCCAGAGCCCCACGCGGGGCTCGAACTCACAGACGGCGAGATCATGACCTGAGCGGAAGTCGGACACTTAACCGACTGAGCCACCCAGGCGCCCCTCAGACTGACTTTTAATATTTTTTTTTTTTAGTTCTCTGCAGATGATCCACTACCCCCATATTGCCTGCTTGGCTCTCTCTCCCGGCCCCGTGAGGATTTAGATAATCAGACGCTAGACTGTCTTCCTAATTTTATTTCCTAACCATCTCCCCTTCACTGTTCACGGTCTCGAACACTGACCTCTTTTATCACCCAAACACACCAATTTGTTCCTGTCTTAGAGACTCTGCATTTACGCTGTCGCCAACTGCTTGGCCTTCAGAACTTTGAATGCGGGATTTTTCTTGATAATCGGTTCTCAGTTCAAACACCATTCTCTCTGGGCAGTCTTCCCTGATTGCTGAATCTGAAACCGAATACAACCAGGGTGCTTTCCCAGCATTCTGAATCACATCATAGAGTTTTGTTTGTTTTCTTCAAAGCACTTCACACTATTTGAATATCACTCATCTGTTTATAATTAGACTCATCCCGTGCACAGGTTTTACAAACTCCAGGAGTCAAGAATCTTGTTTGTCTTGTTCACTGATATGTCCCAAGAACCTACCCCAACTTCTGATTCACTGTACATTAGCAATGTATTGGGTCAATGTATTTAATTTAATTAATGTATTAAATAATTAATTAAAAACCTTTAAAAGTAATAATATATGTAATATATATGATATATAGATATAGATGATATATATATATCTATAGATATAAGTATCTATAGATAGATAGATATAGATGATATATAATATATCGCATATATTATAGCCTAAAATTATCCAGTTCTATTGTCTGGTTTGGTTTATAAACGCCCAAAAGACAAGAATTCTGTCTTTATAGGTATTCTGTATCCATTGTCTGCTATAGTGCCTAATTGGGGGGAAAAAAGAGAAAACAGGCAATTATACACCTTATGAAAGAACCAAACTATCGGTAATTCTAATTTCTAGTCCCTAATCACAACCGAGTTGTCTTTAAGTTTCCTTTGGAGAGCAGAGGCAAGCAAAGGGTAGAGGGTGTCAGTTTCAAACGGGAAGTGGTTTTGGTATGTTTATGCATCTGTTTTAGGTCACCTGTGGCGCTGTCCCTCTTTCTTCCACCCGTAGCGACTCTTCTTTCTCCACTGCGTTTACTTTTGTTGCTCTACGTTTTGGCCGAACATGAGCGTGTTGGCTGTATTTCCTTTCTCTCCTGTATCCTTAAATTTAGCACCATCTTTAACAGGAAGAAAGAATGTGGAAGCAAAATGTGATACAGGACAGGTGAAACGAGAAAATTGCTAGACTGCCCTGGTACTGAAACACCCAGAGCATCTCTAATTCTGCTTGTTTTATATGTAGTTATTTCATACATGATTTCACTTAGAAGAAAAGCAATTGAACCAACAAAATAGCAGGAAGCTGTTCGCCTGGTATATCCCATTCATTTTGTTAAAGAGAGGAAACAGCCCAAGATAGGGCAATTGAATTGCATAGGGCGAAAACAATCTCTAAGTTATCGGCAGGACTTCTAGATTCAAAGTTCATGTTCTATGTGACGGATGCATCGTGTTGCCTGGCTGCTCCTGATTCCGTTACTGATTGACTGAATAATGATTTACATATATTGTTTAATTTTTTTTCTATGTTTGTTTGTTGTGATTATTTACATATATTGTTTAATTTTTTTTTTCCTGTGTTTGTTTCCTCACCAGTACAATGATGATGGGTTTTACTCTCTCTTGGGATCCTTGGATGGTGAATAAGAGAAGTCCAGGATAATGAAACAAGAAAACAGATTCGCTGGGTTGTGTGATCTGAGGGAATTCAGTGTAAAATTAATCAAGAACATTGGCAAAATCAGGCAGGAGTGAACGAGGCGATGGTGCCATCTACTGCTTTTCTTAGGAATTTCAAGACAAGTTAGAGGAAGTTAATCCATTTTAATCCACTTCTGACTCTAAAACTGAAGGTTCATAATAAAAATCCTTAAAGGCGTCTATAGTATTATCACATATGTTTCTTTAATTTTTAACTTTTAATTTCTGCCACCGTAAGTTCCCAGAAGACAGGAATCTTGTCTTAACTACTTATTCCCAATGCCTAGAGTACTACTTGCTCACATTAAGTAAGTAAATAAAATTGTACCCACATAGCTATTTTAAATTTAATTTTTGACTTTCTTCCTCCACACTAGAGTATAAACACCATGAGAACAGGCTCTGTGTATATTCACTACTGTTTACCCCTTTAGTATTAAAGGGGCACTCGAGAGAGAGTTGCTCAACGAATGAGTGGCACTCGAGACGAAAGGGCCAACGAAAGGGGCATTCGAGAGAGAGTTGCTCAACGAATGAGTGATCACACACACACACAAAAGTAAGTGAGAAAAATATTTAATACCCATCTCTCTGTAAAAGTAAATTAGAATAGTGTGGAGAAAGCAGAATATCCTGATAGTATTATTTTGGTACCTAAGTTACTGAACTATGTAATCACCTATTTTAAAATCGCACAGTAGGCACCCTACATTATTTCCTATATACATTTCCAAAATGTAATACGCATGCTTACTATGATGGTCATAATATTCAGAAAAAAAGTGCTCATTTAATTTTTTTTTAACGTTTGGAATTTATTGTAAACGAGTAAAAGACTTGGTGCTATCCAAGCATCTCAGAAAAGACCTTAGCAAAGGCTGGTCGTTTGACCTTTATGAACAATATTGAGGTATATTTTTGCCGTCAGTCTTATAGTGTGCTTTATCGAACTTAAATAATTAATACGATTATTGGATTGTTTCCTCTCTAATGGTAGAATGATAAATCATCTGTCAGCTGTGCTCTGACTGGAGTAAAAAGTTAGAACTGAGACATGTAACTGTTTACTGATATATAACATGGACCATTAAGTTTAAACGTGTTCCAACCAAGGGCTAATTGAATAATTTTCAAAGCCACTTGGATTTTCCCATGGTCCAGGTACAAGCCAAATGGCTAACAGTCCTACCTAGAATTCTGAGTTCCCCAACTGCGCAAACGCTTAGAACCACTTACTTCTGTCTCATTTTTAAAATTTGCTCTCAGAAAACCTGTGGCCCATCCATTTTCTGGTCCATGGCATCCTTGACAGGTTACTACTGCGGGGTGCACACTGTAGGGTGATCATGAATGATCACGGAGAGGCAGAGGTTGGGAGTAAACGGAGGTGAGAAAAAGGTGCCCTTGGAGACACTAAGGTATGAAGATTTGATACTTAAAATTTCCTCATTTTACTTGCTAAGGTTGAAAATCTTGAAACTTGAATGATAAATTCAGGGCAGCGTGCATATTCTGCTCATGGTTTCAAACCAGCGCAGCCTAATTCTGTGAAATACTCTAAGGTAATCCAATATTTGAAATAATATCTGCTTATATACCGTCTATTCCCACACTGACCCAACTGCCTTGCAGAGAGCCCTAATTAACTCAGAAAATCTCTACAAAGTAGAAATGAAGAAATGCTGAACGATAATTTTGCTGTGGTTAAGGAAACAAATGCCAAGTCAGGGTGCATTCCACAGCACAGGATTTCGACAGCAGCAACGAATTCTAAGCAGTGTTTGCAAACACAATTCAACCTAGGTTAGGAAGGTCTTTAAGTTACTTGGTCAATTTGTTGCAACGGGTTGAGAATCTACTATGAAACACAGAAACTCTTTTTTTTAATTTTTTTTTTTTTTTACATTTTATTTATTTTGAGAGAGAGAGGGAGACAGAGCACAAGTGGGGGAGAGGCAGAGAGGGAGGGAGACACAGAATCCAAAGCAGGCTCCAGGCTCCGAGCTGTGAGCACAGAGCCCAACGCGGGGCTCAAACTCACAAACCGTGAGATCATGACTTGAGCCGAAGTGGGACACAACTCACTGAGCCATCCAGGTGCCCCTGAAACACAGAAACTCTTGTGGGGCTTTGTAAAGACAGGAAGAAAATGATAACATAAATAGTATTAATAACTAACATTTCTTGAACTCTTGCCAAATCTTGGGCACTATATAAAGTATTATATAAACTTTATTCCATTAAATTCTCTGTGACCTATTAGATGTGAAACGAAGATCTATGAGCTACTAGTATTATTCATATCTTTCAATTAAGAAAATTGAGGTAATAAGATACCCAGTGAAGAATTTCAATTAAGGAAATCAAAATAATAAGATATTAAGCAACGTATCTTTTTTATTTTTTTTTATTTAAAAAAATTTTTTTTAACGTTTATTTAGAGACAGAGAGAGACAGAGCATGAACGGGGGAGAGTCACAGAGAGAGGGAGACACAGAATCTGAAACAGGCTCCAGGCTCTGAGCTGTCAGCACAGATCCGAACGTGGGGCTCAAACCCACGGACTGCGAGATCATGACCTGAGCCGAAGTCGGACGCTTAACCGACTGAGCCACCCAGGCACCCCTTAAGTAATGTATCTTAAACAACAGGTATAATAATAGACTGGGATTCGAACTCAGGTAGTCCAAATTCAGAGTCCTTGTGCCCATCTTTAATGAGAAACAAACATAGCATAAACCATAAATTATTTACATCAGGGATCAGCAAACTTTTTCCTGCAAAGAATGAAAGTAGGGGCGGGGCGCCTGGGTGGCGCAGTCGGTTAAGCGTCCGACTTCAGCCAGGTCACGATCTCGCGGTCCGTGAGTTCGAGCCCCGCGTCAGGCTCTGGGCTGATGGCTCAGAGCCTGGAGCCTGTTTCCGATTCTGTGTCTCCCTCTCTCTCTGCCCCTCCCCCGTTCATGCTCTGTCTCTCTCTGTCCCAAAAATAAATAAACGTTGAAAAAAAAATTAAAAAAAAAAAAGAATGAAAGTAGGGGTGTCTGGGTGGCTCTTAAGTGTCTGACTTTGGCTCAGGTCATGGTCTCACAGCTTGTGAGTTTGATCCCCCCAAGCGGGCTCTGTGCTGACAGCTCGGAGCCTGGAGCCTGCTTGGGAATTCTGTGTCTCCCTCTCTCTGCCCCTCCCCGACTTGTGTCCTCTCTCTCTCTCTCTCTCTCTCTCTCTCTCTCAAGAATGAATAAACATTAAAAAAAAAAAAAGAATGAGAGTAAATATTTGAGACTTTGTGCCACAACAAGAAGGTGTCTTGAAGACAAACCTCTGAAAATAGTTATCTTGCCCTTGATGTATGATGTATGATCAACACAACTGCCACCAACTGCCGCATACTTTGTTAAATAACCCTTTAAGAATGTAAACCCTTAAGAATGTAAATAACCCTTTAAGAATGTAAACCCTTAAGAATGTAAAATCCAACCTTTGCTTTCAGGGTATATGTAAATAGGCTGTAGACCAAAAGTTCTAGCGGTTTAACAATAACTTTATTGCTGAAAGTAATTTAAGGAAATAACAAGGATAAGAACAAGAAACAATACCTAAACTAAGAGAGAGAGCGGGAGATCCCCAAGATTGATCAGATTAGGTCAATTGCCTCTGAGTCTAAGGTTTAGGAAGACAAGTCACCAATGTCTGTAAGAACTGGGGACAGAAATAGACAAGTGTGACTGGACAGTGACTCATAGGCACCGTCATCTTGGCTAACAAAGACAGTGCTGTCATCAGCTTGGAATAGAAACTATACCAACCCAGAAGCAAAAAGCTCATCTTCCAGGCTTGGACTAGAATGTTTTTCCTAGGGATTCTTTTAGCTCAGCCCCTCTTTGTTCAGAGCTATCAGTAGGTCTGACAGAAAGAAAAACTTAAGTACTTAATTATAAAATCCTTCTCTTGGACTTTTGCTGAAGACCGAGATGGATTTACCTTTGAACCGGAAACAAACAAAAAGCTGGCAAATACATAAAGCAGCAGTTTTCAAAACATTGTTTATCAAACAACCAACCACCCTGATCCTTGGGAGATGGAAAAAACAAACAAGGTGAGCTCTGTGATTGCCCCAGCCTGTCCTGTTTACAATTTGCAGGCCACACACAGGGAAAGGGAACTGAGGAGGGGACCGGAAAACACTTGAATTGAGAAAGACAAAGGCAGCAGGAGTTCAGAGAAGTGTGCAAAAGAGATGAGAACCGCACAGGGAGAAAACCCCAGCTATCTGCTCACAGAGGGTCCTCGGTGGGCAGTCAGCAGGGGACAGATCAGAGGCTGTGAGGGAACTACCGGAGAAGTGGGGTAAGAGCCATCCAAGAAGGACAGGGAAACAACACCCAAGGTTCACTCAGCACAGGCAATAATGCCCCTTTTCAAGAGCAAGTCTGGAAAAGAGCACAGTTCAGAGACTGTTGGGAAGAATACTCAGAAAAGCTTCCCTTCTTTTTGGAGAATAGTTAACGCCAGCCTGAGAACTTCCTTGGTACGGCCTGACAATCATAAAACAACCAGAAACATCACACTGTTTCTATCTAACTCAAATGCATCTCACGATAAAATGCAGGAATGTTCACAGGCATGCAAAAATATGTAGCATCGGCTTAGGTAACATGAACGATGTCTGGCTTTCAATCAAAGATTAACAGTCATGCCGGGAGTCAGAAATACATGACCCTCATGGGAGATGAGGTCACGAGGAGAAAAATAAGTAAAACCAACTCAGAGGTTAGAATGAAAAGATGCAGACACAAAACAGTTAATATGTTCTTAATACATTCATATATTTTAAAAGCTGCGTAAAGACATGGAAGATATTTTTTTAAAAACAATACCAGGGGTGCCTGGCTGGCTCAGGCAGGAGAGCCTGTGCTTCTTGATCTTGGGGTTGTGAGTTCAAGTCCCAAGTTGGGTGTAGAGGTTCCTTAAAAATAAACTCTTTAAAGACTCTTAAAAACTGAGAAGAAACTGAAGGTTGATGGGGGGTGGGAGGGAGGGGAGGGTAGGTGATGGGCATGGAAGAGGGCATCTTTTGGGATGAGCACTGGGTGTTGTATGGAAACCAATTTGACAATAAATTTCATATAATAAAAAAAAATAAACTCTTTAAAACGACAACAACACAGCACACTTCTAGAAATGAAAACTATGACGTGTGCAATGAAAACCACACTGAAAGATTCTAATGACAGAAACTCAGCAGAAGAGATTAGTGGACTTGAAGATACGACAATAGAAACTATCAAACATGAAACATGAAGAGGAAATAACTTTATTTTTTAAAATTTATTTATTTCAGAAAGGTGAAGCAGAAAAAACATTTGAAGAAATAATAGCTAGGTAGCTTAAATTTTGCCAAGCTTGGTCAAAAAACAGAAAGAATTCCTGACAGGCAGGCAGACCTTCTCCATAGGAAATGATAAAGGAAATCCTTCAGTGCAAATTAAAATATCACATGATGATAATGTGAATCTAGAAAAAAAGAAAGAGCATCAGAAATAGGAAGTATATGGGTAAGTATGCAGATTTTTAACTATTTAAATGACTTGAAAAGATAATTTACACTTTCTTTTTTTTTTAACATTTTTATTTATTTTTGGGACAGAGAGAGACAGAGCATGAACGGGGGAGGGGCAGAGAGAGAGGGAGACACAGAATCGGAAACAGGCTCCAGGCTCTGAGCCATCAGCCCAGAGCCCGACGCGGGGCTCGAACTCACGGACCGCGAGATCGTGACCTGGCTGAAGTCGGACACTTAACCGACTGTGCCACCCAGGCGCCCCTTTACACTTTAAGCAAAAAGAATAACTATGTGGGGCGCCTGGGTGGCTCCGTCAGTTAAGCATCTGACTCTTGATTTTGGCTCAGGTCATGATCTCACAGTGTTCGTGAGATCGAGCCCCACATCGGACTCGTGCTGGTAGTGTGGAGCCTGCTTGGGATTCTCTCCTTCCCGTCTCTCTGCCCCTCCCCTCACTAAGACTCTCTCTCTCTCTCTCTCAAAATAAATAAATAAACTTAAAAAATAACTATGTATTTTGGTGTTTACAATATATATGTGTAAATAAAATGTATGGTAACATTAGCATGATGTCTGGGAGAAGAGAAATGAAAGTATATAGCAGTAACTTTCTTTTCCTTTACATGAAGTTGTATAATATCACTTCAAGGTAGACTACAATAAGTTATGATGTGTATTATAAATCCTGCAAGAACTATAAAAGTAACAAAATCAAGAGAAATAGCTGATAAGCCAACAGGGAAGATAAAATGAGATAGTTAATTAACACAAAAGGAGGCAGGAAAAGAAAAAAGGGAGCAAAGGTAATTTGAGACAAATCGAAAACAAACATCAACAATATTTATATCTAATTATATCAAAATCACATTAAATGTAAACGGTTTAAATGCCCAAAAGACTGAAATTGTCAAATCATATAAAATAGCAAGACTCAACTAAATGTTACATAAAAGAAACACATTCTAAGTATAAAAATATATATGCTAAATGTGAAAGGATTGAAAAGGATATATGTTAACATTACTCAGAGACAACCAGGAGTGACTATATGGTTATATTAATTTCAGACAAATGGATACATAGCAAACATTATTAACAGAGATAAAAAAGTGCATTTCATACTAATTTAGGGTTGATTTTTCAAGAGGGAATAACAATCCACAATTTTTGTTTTAATTTTTTTTTAAACGTTTATTTATTTCTGAGACAGAGAGAGACAGAGCATGAACAGGGGAAGGGCAGAGAGAGAAAGGGACACAAAATCTGAAGCAGGCTCCAGGCTCTGAGCTGTCAGCACAGAGCCCGACGCAGAGCTCGAACTCACGGACCGCGAGATATGACCTGAGCCGAAGCCGGATGCTTAACCGACCGAGCCACCCAGGCGCCCCAACAATCCACAATTTTTATGCCTCTATTATATGAAGCAGAAACTGATAGAACTATAAGAGAAGGAGACAAAACTATAATCACCATCAGAATTTTAGATATTTCTCTTTCAATAATTGATAGCCTAATAGACTCCCCCAAAATCATCAAGGATATAGTAGGCTTGAACCAACTTATCGATCACTTTCATCTGATGGACATTTTTGGAACCTTCCATTTAACAACAGCAGAATACCGATTCTCCATGGGGGTGCCTGGCTGGCTCAGTTAGAGGAGCATGTGACTCATGCTCTTGGGGTCATGAGTTCAAGCCCCACTTTGGGTGTAGAGATTACTTAAATAAAATAAAAAAATATGCATTCTCCTTAAGTATTCGTGAAAAATTTAAGTCTCAATAAAATCAAAAGAGCAAGTCACAAAAAGTCTGTTCTCTGCTCACAGTGGAATTAAATTGAAAACCTATAGCCCAATGACCTCTGCAAAATCCCCAAATATTCAGTTTCAGTTGCAAACTGAATAACACGCTTCTACATCACCAAATAGATCAAGGAAGAAGTTGTTGGGCAAGGTTACTAAAAAAAAAGGAACTGCCAACTGGCCTGTGAGCTAACCCCTGGGAGGCTCCTCACCCCTTCCTCTGTTTTCAGAATGGGGGTTCCTCCTGCCTTTCCCACTCCCAACGGTTGCTCCAAGGACAAAGGCTTGAGATAGTGATGTGGTGTTGAGAACACCTGCATAGCGTAGGTGACTGAACCCGGTGAAGGCGTCTCCGTACATTTCGAAATGGGTGGGTGTGGGAATTCACTGTCTTTGGGCCACCCAAGCCACATTTCGCATCTAAGTTCCCTTTGCTTCTTTTTTTTTTTTTTTAATTTTTTTTTTCAACGTTTATTTATTTTTGGGACAGAGAGAGACAGAGCATGAACGGGGGAGGGGCAGAGAGAGAGGGAGACACAGAATCGGAAACAGGCTCCAGGCTCCGAGCCATCAGCCCAGAGCCTGATGCGGGGCTCGAACCCACGGACCGCGAGATCGTGACCTGGCTGAAGTCGGACGCTTAGCCGACTGCGCCACCCAGGCGCCCCTCCCTTTGCTTCTTAAACCTGCCACCTACGGATCTGGAAAGGCCTGCCTCTTTCCTTCATCCGTCTCTGCCCTCCCCTGTGAGTGTGGGGCTGGTTACACCCAGGAAACTGCCGGGAGGTTTGTGAACCAACCTCTGGCAAGCCAGCTGAGAGACTGAAGAAACTAGCCATGGGAAAGAGGGATCCTCAGGAGAAATCCCACCTTGGCCATTGACTTCTATGTGGGGAGGGGCGGTCCACACAAGCCTCTTAAGTTAGGAAAAGCGGATCCTTGAGGGAAATCCTGAGTTGGTTATTAACCTCTCGGTGGGGAGGAGTGGCCCCCGTGTTAGATGCTTGTGGACCACCGCGTGACTCCAGGGACACCCCAAAAACACAGGTTGCTATAATGCACTTGGTGAAGCCGCACAGGGCACACTGTGAGGGAGGAGGGAAGCACATCGTTGCCGCGGTGGGCTGGCCTCTACTGTGGGCAACTCACTGGCCCCCAGGCCCAACCAGAGACCGAAGCTCGGCTTAGAAGGTGAGAAGAGCTGAGGTTAGAGAGGGATGTGGGGGCGTCCACCAGTCTGCTAGTTTCAAGGCTGGCAGACAGGGCGGGAGAGCAGGGTAGTCCGTTGGAGACCCTAGGGTGCTGGGTGCAAAGCTAGGAGGGTGCACGCTGCCACTGATGAAGATCCGGGCATTTGTGGCAGAGCCTGATTGAGAGGTGGAATCCCTGGAGGGCACCTTGGTGGCTCAGTCCTTTAAGCCTCTGACTCTTGATTTCGGCTCAGGTCATGATCTCATGGTCCTGAGATGGAGACCGTCATAGGCATCAGGCCCATGCAGCCTGCTTGGGATTCTCTCTCTCCCTCTCTCTCTCTCTCTCTCTGCCCCTCCCCGACTTGCACACGCTCTCTCTGTCTCTGTCTCTCTCAAAATAAATAAATAAATAAACTTAAAAAAAAAATACACAATGGGGCGCCTGAGTGGCTCAGTCAGTTAAGCATCTACCTTCGGCTCAGGTCATGATCTCAGTCTGTGAATTCAAGCCCAGCCGTTGGATTCTGACCTGACGGCTCAGAGCCTGAAGCCTGCTTCTGATTCTGTGTCTCTCTCTCTCTCTGTGCCCGTCCCCTGCTCACACCTTGTCTCTCTCTCAAAAAAGAAATAAACATTAAATAAATTAATAAATTATGTAATTAATTTTAAAAATTAAAAAATTTGGAAAATAATACACCATGCTGTAGACATGACCTTGCCCCAAATCTAGTCTATGGTCTCCAAAAGATCCCAAGTATCAGTGAAAACTTTAGTCATGGCAGTGGGTACCCGATTCATGGCTGGAGTTTTGGAATGAAACCTGAATGGATGTAGAAAGTTCCAAAGGTTTGTGGAAGAGGAATGTTGAGAAAAGAATTTTACTTACAGTCAAGCTAAGATTGGAAAGGATTTATGTGAGGGTTTGTTTTTTTTTTAAAGGAGAGTTTTGATATCAAAAGTACATTGTAATAAAATGAAAATTTAGTTTTCTCTCCATTATGAGGACAAAGTTTCCTTAGATTATTAGCTTGATCTTAATAATAAATTGTAGACAAAGGTTTTCCTTTATGTTTATTGTAATTTGCCTAGAAAATAAAGATTCTGTGTTTTGTCTTTACTAGGTTTTTTATTACTTAAGAAACTGAGTCTTCTCTATTAAAAGAGACAAGTTTTTTTTGTTTTTTGTTTTTTTTTTACAACTATATGACTTTTTGTCTATGTTAAATTTCATGAGAAACACCGTCAAATAAGAAGTGATGCTAAACTTTCTTTAGGATATATTTACATAACATTCCTAATATCTGATAATGTCCGGGCATAATGTTACCAATCACAATTGTAAAATGTGTGTCATAGAAATAACCAAATTGCCTTGTCAATTTCACTATGATATACTCCCATCAAATCTTGAGCCAAGGCCATTTTTAAGTCTTTTGTCATTTGCAGATAGTTATTAGTTATTGCTTATTGTTTTACTCTGATGCTTTGGCCAAAAAAAAAAAAAAATCCCTTAAAAGTGCTTTATCTTCAAGGAGATTTACGGAAAAGTCTTTGATGAGCACAGGTATCTGATAATTAAGGTAAATGTGCCTACGTGTAAGAGGGACAGTGATGACCCTTTCAAGTACTTCCCCAAGGTCACCGACATAGCCCCACCATATGTCATGGGATGGTAGCTGCGACCTGTCCCTGTTCTCCTTCCCCACATCAGTATAATGGGCCCATTACGTGGATGATGCAATGTTAACATGGGGAGACTTGTCTCTGCCCCAGGGCGCCCTGCTGGCTTTGCTGGAACATCTGTAATGGAGAAGAAGATGGGTAATGGATCTACAGAAAATCCAAGGCCTAGGCCCTACTGTAAGGTTTTGGGTGTTGCCTGGTTGGGTGAAACCCATGTTATCCCAAAAGCTGTGCTTTTTAGGGTACAAGCCTTTCTACGGATTATGGGATTCTGGGGGACTTTTGTTCTCCACCCGACACCGTGCCGCCATTCCTTATACTTCCTGGTACAGAAAGTGCGTATGGGACTGGGGATCAGAGCAGCATGAGAGGCAGAAGTTCTAGTTGAACAAACGAAAGCTTTGGGCAGCTCTCAAGCAGGGCTACCATTCGAGTTTCATGTGTGCATGACTCCAGAAAGGACGGGTTGAGCACTGTGGAAGAGACACGACAGAAGGGAAGAGGCCCCTAGGATCTTGGTCCCAGCTCTGGAGCCTCTCACACAGCAGCCAGTAGAGCAGCCAGTGGGCTAAGTTCAAAGCAGTCTGTCTTAGTGATCACTCATGAGTCCTGGGCATTAACCCTTTGCTCTGACAGTTGGGCTGTTCTAGAGGGATTAACCCCTATGGCTTGGACAACGGGAAGCCAAGGGGCGGCTGGTCATAAATAAGCCCTTGCAAGGAGAGGATATGCAGATAGACATCTGGGTCCTTCTGCAAGAGCCTGAAGCAGTCCTCGCTGCCTTCTACACACTGTCTCCTACGTCCCAGCTCATAATGCCTAACCCTCCCTGGCAGTCAGAAAGTGAAGCTCTAGCCTAGTTACAAGCCCTATCTACTGACCTTTCAATAGATGACAGCTGATTGGGTGCGTAGAAACAGGGACCACCATAGTGCCTGGGGGGATAGCATATCGCCAAGGACGCTGGACTGCCCTTGAAGTACAGTGACTTGGTTAAATGCGGTAATAGTATGCCCTGTGTGCTCTAAGCAATGCCCAAGACAACTGCCAAAAGAATCTGGGACCTTCCACTGAAGTTCCCAGCCAGTAATGGATTGGCAAATTGATTATATTGGCCCTTTTTCTCTGAGTGAGGGTTCTAAATATGCCATGGTTTGTGCGGACCCTGCGTCTGACCTAACCCAAACTTTCCCGTGTCACTGTGCAAACCAGGCTGCTACCATTAAGGTTTGAGAGAAGCTGAGTACCATAGACAGTGGTGAGGGGTCACAAGTCAAAGGTCATGATGTATAAGACTGGACAAAAGAACTGACATTGGGTGTCCCATCGCCTCTATAAACGGGTAAGCAGCAAATTAAATTATTAAGAGGTAAAACCATCTTGACTGGATCGACTAAAGTACTATCCCAGGCTTTGATACATTTGAATGATCAACCTCAAGGGCCCGTTGCTCACATGCCAGACTGAGGACCCCTGCTGAGGCACAAATCCTCCCTGCTGGAGGTCTTGGGAAACAGCCGTGACCTGACTCTCACTCAGGATCAATGTTCCATGCTGTTGAGAGCACAAAGCTCCTGATCGTTACTGGGGAAAAAAAAAAATGATCTACTGGAATTTGCAATGGGACATTCCCCCAAGATGGGTGGGTTAGTTTGCACCGTCTGGGTGAGGGGAAACTATTCAATCTCCACTGAAATTCTGTTGTCTTGCTGCAAGATGGACCTGTTGAAATGCACTATACACGGAATGGAATGTGCACCATCGGAAGAGAGAAGATATGGGTCCTGTCCCCAGTCCTTCTCCTCAGGTCTGACAGCACTGCCTTCCCCAGTGAACATACATGATATGTACAACCAGGTCAAGTTCCTAAAACTGCCAACCTCCCTCTCCTCAAGGCCAGGTGGGCACATTCTGTTTTTTGGTTCAACGTTTGGCTGCTGTCTTTGTTCCCGCATTGTTTTAGAGGATGTTATAGCACATATAGAAGCCCTTGCTAAACTCACCCAACAAGACTCTAATGAGAAGAGCTATCTTCCAAAATAGAATGGCCTTAGACATTATTACTGCCTCTCACGGAGGCACCTACGTCATTATCCAAACAGAATGCTATGTGTCCATACCTAATAAATCTGCTAATGTATCATCTTTATTAAGTCACAAAACAACACAAGTAAATAACCTGAGTGATCTCTCCCCCCAGCTCAGGGGACTTAATAAATCAATGGTTTGGATCATTGAGTCTCTTGGTAGAAAAATGTGTCACTGATTTTTGAAAGCATTGTTTTGTTTTTAAGATTTTTTTGAATGTTTTCATTTATTTTGAGATAGAGAGCGAGCGTGAGTGGGGCAGGGGAAGAGAGGGAAAGAGAGAATCCCAAGCAGGCTCCACGCTGTCGATGCAGACCCTGATGAGGGGCTCGATCTCACAAACCATGGGATCATGACCTGAGCTGAAATCAAGAATCGGGTGCCTAACCGACTGAGCCACCCAAGCACCCTGGAATCATTGTCTTAATCTATGTTTTCTCTTACGTGTGCCAGGATTATTGCTATAGCATCTGCCTCCAATGCAGCCAGCTGGCCACCCAAGGAGCTGCCTCCATACTGGTGAAACTCTTTGTTGACTGCTCAGGGCACATTGTGGAAGAGGGGGGCACATGAGATTGTAAGAGCCAGTCATGAAGGGTGGAGTTTTGGGGAAGGTCATCAAAAAGACATGACCTCCAATTAGCCCCGTGAGCTGGATTGGCAATCAGAGTTTCCTCATTCCTTCCCCAGTCCTTCAAATGTGGGTTCTGCTTGGCTCTCCTGCTCCCGAGAGCTGCTCCAAGGACATAGCCTTGAGATAGTGATGTGGTGATGAAAACACCTACACTACATACATGGTTGAGCCTAGTTAAGTCCCCTGCATAAATTTTTAACATTGGGAGGGTGGGTGGGAAATTAACCAGTCTTGCTGCCACCCGAGACAAGAGTTGTATGTAAGTTTCCTTTGCTTATCGAACCTGCCACCTATTGACCTAGAACGGCCTGCCTCTTTCTTTGGTCTCCCCTTGCCCTCTGACGGGTGTGGGGGCAACTTCAGATTTCATCCAGGAGGCTCCCAAGAAGGGTACGAGACAACAGAAATTAAAGGGAAATTAGGAAGCATTTTGAACTGAGAGAATATGGGGGGGGTTAGGGGGGGATCAGAATTTGTTGCATACCAATAGAGCAGTGCTTAAGGGGAAATGCGTAGCACCACACGCCTATATTTAAAAAGAAAAAAAGATCTGAAATCAATGAACTGAGATTTCATCTTCAACTACAAAAAGAAGGACAAATTGAAATGTAATTAAGCACAAGAAAGGAAAAAAAAAATCAGTTGAAGTAGAAGTTAATAAAATATAAAACAAAAAAGTAATAGACTTTAAAAAAAAACACAACCAAATTCAATGAAAAAAACATATTTTCAGCAAGAAGAAAAATGAACTTTTTCTTCTAAACCAAACTTATTCTAAAAAATGGACAAAAAATTAAGAATTTCAGGAATGAGATTGCATTAATATACATTCTAGAGATATTAAAAAAGGATAGTGTGGGTGGCTCAGTTGGTTAAGCATCCGATTCTTGACTCTTTATTTCGGCTCAGGTCATGACCTCACAGTTTGTGAGATCAAGCCCCTATCGGACTCGTGCTGACAGCACAAAGCCTGCTTGAGAGTCTCTCTTTCCCCCCTCTCTTTCTGCCCCTTCCCACTTGGGCACACATGTGCGCGGGCTCTCTCCCTCTCTCAAAGTAAATAAACATTAAAAAATAAAATAAAATGATAAGAAGAAAATATAAAGAAAAATGTTAGACCAAAAAATTAAACATTTAGATACAGTGGACAAATTCCTTGAAAGACACTAACCAACAAACCACCCGCAAGAAAGAATCATTTGGATGGCATTACATCCATTAAAGAAACTGAATCTATAGTTAAAAAACTATAAAAAAAAAAAAAAGAAAGCCCATGTCCAGATGACCTCAGTGATGATAAACTGTACCAAACACGTAATGAACAAATAGTACCAATTCCACACAAAACCTTCCAGAAAATTAACACAGGGGAGGAATTCTCCAAAACTAAACCAGACAAAGCCTTTACACAAAAAGCAAATTACATAACAATATCTTTCATACACGTAGTTGCAAAATTCCTAAGCCAAATTTTAGCAGAATTAATCTGCCACGTATTAAAATGATAATAAATCCCAACAAACCAAGGTTGGTTTAACCTTTTATACCTATTCAATGTAAGTCATCATATTAAAAAACTAAAAAGAAAAAAAATTGAAATACATGATCATCTTTATAGATGTAGAGAAAGTAGATGTAGGTGAATCAATACCCATTCCTGATAAAATCTCTCAGCATTCTACAAATAAAAAGAAACCAGTTCGAGCCCCGCGTCGGGCTCTGTGCTGACCTCTCGGAGCCTGGAGCCTGCTCCGGATGCTGTGTCTCCTTCTCTCTCTGCCCCTCCCCCACTCGTGCTCTGTCTCCCTCTATCAAAAATAAATAAAGGTAAAAAATAAATAAATAAATAAATAAATAAATGGGAACGTGTTCAAAGGAATAAAGAACATCTGTGCAAAATATACAGTTAACACCATACGTAATGGTACTAACACTGTATGATTTCTTCCAAATCAGGAACAAAATAAGAACGCTCATTCTCACCACTTTCATTCAGTGCTGTACTAGAGGCCTAATCTACGAAATCTAGCAAGGGAAAGAAATAAAAACCATCTAGAAAGGTAGAAATAAAAGAGTTTTCATTTGCAGATGACATGATTATCTATGTAAAACTCCGATGGAATCCACAAACAAAACTACTAGAAAAAATAAATGTTTCAGGTCAGGATATAAGGTTAATATAAAAAAGTTTATTATAATTCTATATACTAGCAAAAGACATTTGGAAATTAAAATTACAAATGACACCAATACCATTCCTAGTAGCATCAAAAATATGAAGTATATGATGACAGTCTAAGAAAATATGTGGGACATCTATACAGAGAAAGTTACAAAACATTGCTTAGAGAAATTAAGGAACACATAAAGAAATGGAGAGATATGCCTTGTTTATGATTCAAACACATAGGTATTTTTAAAATTTCAATTGCCCCTAAATGTAGCTAATAGATTCAATGCAATCACATTCAAAATTTCAATAAGGTTTGCTTGGTTTCTTAGAAATTGACAAGCCAATTCAAAAGTTAACATGGAAATACAAAGACATAGATTAGCCAAAACAACGTTGGAAAAGGACGACATTGAACCACCACTACAAGATTTCAAGAAACTGCAATATTCATGGTGGTGTTGTAAAAATATATAAGCAGACCAAGGGAACATAACAGAGAGCCAGAAATAGACCCATGCACATATGGGTAACTGTGGACAAAAGTGCAAAGGCAATGTAGTGAAAAAGGAACAGTCTTTTCAACGAATGTTGCTAAGACAAGCGAACATCCTTACGAAAAAAGAAAAATAAGACGGAAAGAGAAAGTGCTTTAGTACCTGGTTCACAAATTAACTCAAAATAAATTACAGGTTTCCGTGTAAAGCCTGAAACTATCAAATGTCGAGAAGAAAACAGCAGAAAGTTTTGTGACCTTGAGTTTGGCAACAAGTTCTTAGAGACAGCAGTAGAAACGTGAAAATGGACTTCATCAAAAATTAAAATTGTCTGCTTTTCCAGAGACTGAGAAGTCATAAACTGAAAAAAAAACAAAATCACCAAAACGACATCTGATAAAGGACTTCTACCCAGCATGTACAAAGGGCTCTCGAAATGTAACAGTATAAAAACAAAGAACTCAAAACTTCTCAGAAGATCGGTACAGCGCTTTATCGAAGAAAATGTGTAGAGAGTAAATAAGCACAGTAAGTAAATAAAAAGATCTCAAGATTATTTTTCATTTAGGAAATGCAAAGTAAACCAGAGTAATAGACCACCATGCGCCTATCAGAATGGGTAAAGTGACAAGACTGACCATGCCAAGCGTCAGCAAGGATGAGGTGGAATTGGAACATTCGTACACTGCTGGTGGGAATACCAGATGGTACAAGTTTGGGGCGAAACGTGTGGCAATTTCTCAGCTAGCTCAACATACACCTACTGAATGGTTCTGACATTAAACTCCTACGCATTTACTCAAGAGAAGAGAAGCGCTACGTGCATACAAAGGCCGGTACACAAATGTTTATAGCACCTTATTTTGTGATAGACACATACCGAAAACAACTCAAAAGATCATCAACAGGTAATTTATCCACAAATTGGGGTATACTCATACAAGGGAATCACATTGAATATTTTAAAAGGGGGAAAAATTGATGCAAACAACACGGCAGATGAATATCTGTCTTCCTAGGAACGGTCCGGCTTTTCTTTTCTGGATACAGTTGGTGCTACATTATGTGCAACGAAATGGAAAGGCTTCCTTTAAAGTAGGGAAACCTGGGAGGGGGGGTAGCCGGGGACTAGAAACACTGAAAATAGAAGGAATACTTCAAATCCCGTCTGTTTCCGCTCAGCAATGTTTCCGCGGCTGGCTCAGTTTGCTCCTTAACCGAGCGTCTTCACTGGTTGGCCCGGTATGTTTCCACATTAGCACAGCACAACAGAGTTGAGAAGAGGTCATCTACAAAGGGTGTGTACTTTAGGGAGAAAAAAACCCACAAAAACTGTTTTTGCCCCCGGCGCCATGATTCTAACAAATACTCTCCTGAAGGAGTAAAGCTATATTGAGCTGTCCTTTGATAGAGAAAGGATGAAGAAGTCAGAACAGATTCAGAGACCAATAAGGAATTGTATTTGGGTCACTGAAAAGATGATTCTATTTATAATCACCTCCCGGAACATCTCAATCACACCAAAATGTGATGTTCTCGGTGTGTGTGTGTGTGTGTGTGTGTGTGTGTGTGTGTGTTGGGTGTGTGAGTGTGTGTGTGTTTTGGGTGTGCACGTGCGTCAGTGGTGGAGTGTGGAGACAGATCGCAACTTAAAAGACGAACAAGTGACAGCTTTTAAGGTCGAGAACTCAAGTTCCTTGATTCCATTATGGGCTTGTCCTCTTTTCTGTTTCTTCGCCGGCTCTGTTCCCATGCAGATTTCCCCTTTTTCGCCTTCTGCTTGCAGGGGGGTCAAGTTCTCCATTTTCCATTTTCTATGCGGTTTAGGAGGGTGAGGGGGCAGATGGCACTGAGGTAGAGGACTGAGTACAGAGGGCTGCCAAGACTTGAAGAGGAGTAAAACTTTAAAACGTAAAAAGGGGAGAAGGTTTGAAGGCTGGCAGGGGGATTGGGGAAACCAGGCGAAAAATAGAGAGAAAGAGACGTAGAAGCAACATTTTGGATATCTCCAGCCAGGCATCTGCAGACCTAGTCTCTGCTAAGGAATTCTGCAGTCAGCTAATAACAGGCAGTTCGCAGGGCTCTCTCGTTTTGCACCTAAATGATAAAGTACAGCTTCAATTCCAGAAGAAAAGTCTTCTCCTTTGCTTCCAGAGCCTTCAAATTCACCGTGCCCTCACTAGATTCGCCTTCTTCTGACATATAGTAAATGCAGTTAAAATGCAGTTGTCAGCAAAAACACCTCCCCTTTGTATATAGGCACAAGTGCCTGAAGGATACCTCTGGGAAAGAGATCCCTGGAATCGAAACCTGCAAAAAAAGTAGATTTACTGCCACCTTGTGGTCAGAAATTTAACCTTGTTTTTTTTTGGTTTTTTTTGTTTTTTTTTTTTTTTTTATTTTGAAAGAGAGTGAGAGTGAGCACGAGCGGGGAATGGGTGGAGAGAGAGAGAGAGAGAGAGAGAGAGAGAGAGAGAGAGAATGCCAAACAGGCTTTACACTCTCAGCACGGAACCCAACGCGGGGCTTGAACTCACCACCTGAACTGAGATCAAGAGTCGGATGCGTAACCAGCTCAGCCACCCAGGTGCCCCTAACCTTGCCTTAAAGCTTCCAATCAGTAGTAAATGCGGGAAGGAAAACTCAAGAGAAGGTCGGAATGATTAAATGGGCAAGTCTCTGTCTGACAGAGGTGGGGAAGGAGGGGTTCAGAAATTCCCCCAGCTTCTCCCTGGCAAGAAGAAGACAGTGTATGGAAATGTGGAAGCCGCTTCACTCACAGGGTCAGCAAAGAACAGGAGACTTACAAGTGGGGCATCAAAGGAGAGCCATCCTCCCAGAGCCATGAGCTGCTCGGCTTCCTCAGAGACAACCCCATCCAGAACGGGAAACTGGAATGGGCGCTGGCTCGCTGGATGAATTCCTGTGGGGAGTGATAGTGATCGCAATTGATGATAAAGTCAGTGTGGTCGTTTTAGATTAGAGTCACAAAACTGCAGAACCAAAAGAGATCTTTGACATCCTTTCTGTAAGGAATGTTTACGAAGCTGAAGATACTATGTAACCTCTCTATCCCGGGTCATGTGTGTACTTAGTGGCCAGATGAGGCCAGAAAATAAGTATTCTTATACTCAAACAAGTGCTCTTCCCCCAAGGGTGTAAACCAGGTTTGTTTCCCATAAGGCAATACTCCAGCCCAACATACAACCATAAAAACTCACCAGATCATCTGTGCTGTTAATTTTCAGCATGTGGGCATCCAAAGACAAGCAATGGTTCTGGCTTTTTTCCCAATTAAATGGGCCAGAGGAGTATAGGTAACAGTTTGCTTCATGCCAGAGCCAGTCTTGGGGACAAGGAGCTAGGAAGATAGCATATCTAATCAGTGAGTGATGCCTGAGTAAAAATATGTCTACAATTCTTAAGTCTTCCCTCAGGACAGTCACATGTATATCATTTCCTCCTCCTCTTCTTCCTCTTCTCTTAAGTTTACTTATTTATTTTGAGAGAAAGAGGGAGAGGGGAGGCAGAGAGAGACAGAGAGAGAGAATCTCACGCAGGTTTCGCACTGTCAGCACAGAGCCTGACACAGGGCTCGAACTCAAAAACCACAAGATCATGATCTGAGCCGAAGTCAAGAGTCGGATGCTTAACCAACTGAGCCATCCAGGCACACCACCTATCATCTCTTCTTAATTAGAATTATACCCAGACTCTGCAAATCCCTCAAGAGACTCAGAGTCTTTATTTCTCTTAAAGTATTCTGATTTTAGTACACTAAATTAAAAGCAAGGCTCTCGAAAAGCAAAATTGAGCTGACATATAACTTGAGAATCTGATCTATTTTTTTTAATTTTTTTTTTTACGTTTATTTATTTCTGAGACAGAGAGAGACAGAGCATGAGCAGGGGAGGGACAGAGAGAGAGGGAGACACAGAATCTGAAACAGGCTCCAGGCTCTGAACTGTCAGCACCGAGCCCGACGCGGGGTTCGAACTCACGGACCGCGAGATCATGACCTGAGCCGAAGTCGGTCGCCCAACCGACTGAGCCACACAGGCGCCCCTCTGATCTATTTTTTAAAGTTCTGTTTGGAGTAATGGAAGTAAAATTTTGGGGAATGGATACATAATAGCAATTCTGCTATTAAAAAGATACACCGGGGGCACCTCGCTGGCTCAGTCGGTGGAAGGTGTAACTCCTGATCTCAGAGTTGTGGGTTTGAACCCCACGCTGATCGTAGAGATAATTTAGAAATAAAATCTTTATATAAAAAAAGTATGCTTATGCATTTAAAAACTTCGGTTTTTCAAATAATGAATTTAGGCTTCAATACTGTGCTTACTGGGGGCATCTGGGTGGCATCAGTCAGTTAAGCGTCTGACTGATTTCGGCTTAGGTCATGATCTCACAGTCATGATCTCACCTTTGTGCGATTGAGCCCCTCCATGTTCAGCATGGAGCCTGCTCGGGATTCTTTCTTTCCCTCGCTCTCTTCCCCTCCCCCAACTCTTTGCACACGGTGTGCCTGCACGTTCTCTCCCTCAAAATAAATAAACGTGAAAAAAATTACTGAGCTTCCTGTTTCCAGACATGTGCTGTTCAATGCATAGCCATATGTGGCATTCGAACCACCTGTATTTCTTTTAATTTTTTTAAAGTAAATCCTACCTCCAAGGTGGGACTTCAGCTCACAACTCTAAGGTCAAGAGTCACACACTCCCCCACCTGAGCCAGCCGAGCACCCCTAGTTTAATTAAAAAAAGCTTTTTGTTTTATTTAACAAAGGCAACATCACTATGGGCCCCAAAATGTTGGCAGTTCTTTCCACATGTTAACTCGTTTCATCCTCATAACAACATGGCCAAATAGGTTTCATTCCTGTTCTTCGTTGGGCACACGGAGGAAATGGGAATGTATGGGAATGGGAACGTTGGCAGGTCCCTCGAGGAACTGCGTGTTGAATCGCTACGTGGCACTACCTCTCAAACTCCTGAGTTTGAATCAATTGAAGAAATATTTCTTGGTGCCCTTCGAGACATTTTGATACAGAATCTTGGGGTAAACGTGGACACGGCCATTTCTTAAGAGCTATCGGAGTGGCAATGTTGCACGCCAAAGGTTGACAGCCACCGCTAATTTCGTACTCAAAACTTGTCTCAAACTTGAGAAAGCTGGTTAGTTGTTTGCATGTGGTATTTTACCATTAATGTTTTTGAGAATCTTCTGCTTGGTGAAAAGCGGTACTTTATCTGCTAATTGGCCTTTATCTGACGCGGTCAAGGAATGGAATGTTTTACCTGGGCTATCTACCAGTGAAAAACACATTGCTTATTATTTTTGATCGGTTGTCCATGCCTGGAATCTCTGGGAGATGGTTCCGGATGGCCGTGATGTAGATTTAATCTCACACAACTGATTAAAAAAATGGCTTCACAGCCCCACCTGGGGAATAAATCATTTGGTTGGTATGTGGCTATGTCTGCTTATGTAAACATTCCTGTCCTTGATATATTAGTCTCCTTCCTTACACCTTTTTAGAGATGATGTAGTCTTTTCGTTTCCTCGATAGCTCCCTCTTCAATAAAGAGTTGAGGGGCGCCTGGGTGGCTCAGTTGGTTAAACGTCTGACTCGACTTCAGCTCAGGTCATGATCTCACGGTTTGTGGGTTCGAGCCCCGCATTGGGCTTGGGATTCTGTCTCCCTCTCTCTCTGTTCCTCCTCTGCTTGCTCTCTAGCTCTCTCTCAAATAAAAATAAACTTAAAAAAATTACTTAAAACAATAAAAAGATGAAATAACATGTTTGACACTTGCTAAAGATCAATTTATCTAAAAATCTCTCTTCTTTTGGAAAGTTAAATAACCCTCTAAATATTGAAGGGCTTTATTAACTTCAAAACTTTATAAAAACTATGAATCGTTATTATTATCATTTAACTTATCTGGCTATCAATTTTTCTCATCCTTAAAACAAAGCGATCTGTGGGTGTTTGTGAACTGTTATCACATAATCCTTTTTCAAATAAATTACATCGTTGAGATCCACTGACATGTACAAGCAAGAAACTGGAGAAATCTTTGTTTACTAGTGGTAGTTAGTTACTAATGCTGAGAATAGGGCACTCCTTCATACACCTTCAAGGAAGCAATGCATCTCTGAAAGGATCTCCATCTCACGTCCCTTAAATCTCCCTATGATGAAAAGCATATGCCTGATTTAATTGCGTGTTGTAGAAACACTAAATGACACAGATAACTCTGTAATAACAGCAGAATTCACATCATCATCCCCTTCTTATAAAATTTTTTTTTCAACATTTATTTATTTTTGGGACAGAGAGAGACAGAGCATGAACAGGGGAGGGGCAGAGAGAGAGGGAGACACAGAATCGGAAACAGGCTCCAGGCTCTGAGCCATCAGCCCAGAGCCCGACGCGGGGCTCGAACTCACTGAGCGCGAGATCGTGACCTGGCTGAAGTCGGACGCTTAACCGACTGCGCCACCCAGGCGCCCCAGTCATCCCCTTCTTATAGATGCTGTTTCCACCTGCCTCCTAGATTCTGAGATTAAATCAATTCTTCTTAGATAAACTGGCTTTCTGGGCCCTTCCTATTTTTTTTTTTTTTTTTTTCTTATCTAAAGTACCTACCCAACACTTCAGGTCAGCCTGCCTCCGCTGATTTAATTTAAACAGATGTCGCGTATTTTAAGAAATAGTGTTATAGCATAAAGTTAATGTAGAGCTACCCAGGGACAAAGGAAACCCCGGAGGAAAAGAAATCAATGATTCAGATACATTAGAATGGAAAGAAGTAAGAATCTGTGGCAAAGGGTAGGGGTGGGAGCATTCTTCCAGAAAAGTCTCAAAACTAGAATCTTAAAAATTGAGAAGAGTTCGGGGCGCCTGGGTGGCTCAACCGGTTGAGCACCTGACTTGGGCTCAGGTCATGATCTCCCGGGTTCCTGAGCGGGCGCCCCACAATGGGCTCACTGTTGCAGCCTGTCAGCACAGAGTCGGCTTCAGATCCTCTAACCCTCTCTCTGCCCCTCCCCTGCTTGCGCTTTCCCAAAAATAAATACTTAAATTTTTTTTTTTTTTTTTTTTTTTAGGTAAAGAAGAGATCCCTCTCCACCCTCCATACCTGAAAAGTTTGCTGCTTCCCTCAGAGCTTCTTGGAGATTCAGGTTCTGGTGATGAAGTTCCATCTGTTTCTTCGATTTTTCATCCAGCTTCTGGGTAAGGTTTTTTATCATCTCCTTGAGTTCCTTTTCTGACTCCTGGGAAGCTTTTTCTGCCTGCTGCTGTGCTAAAATCTGTCCCTCCAGTATAATTTCCTGGTGGGTAAGGTTTGCTTGATGTTGCTTTAGGAGACCAGACACCTGTGATACTAAATCAGAGCTGAAATAAGAACTCCATTAACCAATCCCCAGTAAAAATCCCTCCACTGGATTTTGAGGAAACCGAAGAATCCAATCAAATAATCTATTTTGACAGCAAAGAAACCGCTGGAAAATGACCCAAATTTACTCAGAAACTATGGATTAAAAAGCTATTGGGTATTTCTGCAGTATTTTGTCTAAATATCAGGAACTGTCACGAGCACTTTTGATCAAACAAAACAAAATAGGATTTTACTTATTACTGATGGTTACAGACAAGTTGAAAAGCAATCATAAGATAAGTGCTATATCAGTGACATAAATAAAATACAGTCTGAAATAGATGCTAACCAGACTCATTATCAAGAGCAATTGTCATTAATGATCTACTGTTTGTTTCTTTATTCTTCTGCTAACTCACTACCCTTTTGAACTTCCTAATTTTATTTAAAAACTGTGACACCCTTTGATTGGAGACACAGATTTTAAGTTGCTATGTCAGAACAGTTTCAAATGTTTTTTGTTTCTTAGGATTTTTTTTTTTTTTTTGCCTTTTCTTCAGCACATTTTAGGAAGGGTGAGGAGAGCATAAAGTTTGTGAAATCTAACAGGCAACTAATATTAAGGGTCAAATGTCTCAGTTCTGGAAGCTTGAGGGTTCAGTACAAAACAGACCCCTTGGCGGGGCGCCTGGATGGCTCAGTCGGTTAAGCGGCCGACTTCGGCTCAGGTCATGATCTCGCGGTCCGTGAGTTGGAGCCCCGCGTCGGGCTCTGTGCTGACAGCTCAGAGCCTGGAGCCCGTTTCAGATTCTGTGTCTCCCTCTCGCTGCCCCTCCCCTGTTCATGCTCTGTCTCAAAAATAGGTAAAAAACGCTAAAAAAAAATTTTTTTTTAAATAAAACAAACAAACAAACAAACAAACAAACAAAACAGACCCCTTGGCTTGAAGGCCAGATCTGACTCTGTTGTAAAGTGATTCTTCTCACAGGAAGACTCATCCAGTCACCACCACTGAGTCAAGGGCAGTTCTTCTAGTCATTAGGGAAGGCCTTACGTGTTAACAGATCGAGAAAATAGTTTGTGATCTTAACCAACAACTGAGAGACAAATAGCACTTAAAGGCTGTAATGATCTAGATTCTAGATAGATGCAATAACCCAGATCTACAACTTAAATACACAGGCAGATGAGGCGGGTGATCTGTACCATTTTCATTCCTTCTTGGGCATTCTCATTCTTCTTATCACTTCTTTTCCTGTCAACATCCTCTTTTCTGAATGGCCATATTATAAATTCGAATTGCATTTATTTTAAGTGTTTCATTTACTAAGAGGGTGTTTCTGATTCTTAAATTTATTTTTTTAACTTTATTTATTTATTTTTGAGAGAGAGAGAGAGAGAGAGAGAGAGAGAGAGAATGAATCCCAAGCAGCCTCCGTGCCATCCTCACGAAGCCCGACGCAGAGTTCAAACTCACAAACCAATCATGAGATCATGACCTGAGCCGAAATCAAGAGACAGATGCGTAACTGACTGAGCCACCCAGATGCCCCTCTGATTCTTAACTTTAAATTGGTATTTAATCACCTCTATTAAAACTCAGTGTGAACTGTATGACATTTCTTTTCCTCCTGGGTCTCTTAGGGGATCTCGTGGCTTAATTGCTTCCAATTATTTTCTTTCTCATCATTCCAGGATTTAAACAGACTTTACCCATGAAGTTATAAAAACAAAACAAAACAAAAACCCACCATTCACAATCTTCAGTCCATGTCCCAGTCAACTTGAGGGATAAGCACAATACACTTACTCATCTTCCAGCTCATTCTAAAAACAGTTTGCCTAAAACGCATCCAAATCAAGGATGTTTGTAGTTGTTATGAAACCAATGAATTAACCACGTTTGCAAGTTCTCACTTTGTCCTCCATCATTTCCCTGTGCTAGTACTTACCTTGCATTATCAGCATGATAAGAGTCACCAGTAATCCCAAGCAAAGGACCCCTAGAAGCACAGCGGCAGGGCACCACCACCGAGAAGAAAGAAAATAAAGACCTAGAATGATAGAGGATTGAATCAGAAGGACATAAACGATGGAAGCAAGACGTCAAGCAATTCTTTGGAAACTGTCTGTACCTGGTACTTTGCACTCCTTACCTCTAGTCCCCCCAAGGGCTCTGCCAATAGTTCATTACCCATATTTATAGATGAAAAATACAGATAATATAAGTAATTTACCCATGGTCACACATTTGACGCTGTTTAAGAGCCAGGATTCAATACCAGGTATGTGATGTTAGGTATCCGATTCTAAAGCTTATACTCATCCATTCTCCCTACAGTGACTTTCCAAGAAACCCTCAGTCCAACTTTGTTCGATCAACTTTATATTTTTAATATAGATCGTGTGTGTGCATGTACAGGCACACATACACACACACACACACACACAGACCTCACGTACAGTGTGTTTTATAAGTAGCATACCATAAAAGAAGGTCAGATACCAAGCAAATAAGCTTTAGTCAGTTAATCAACAGATTGCCTCAAAGAATTGTTTTTGTGCTTTCAAGTTTTATTCTACTGAAATTACATCTTGGAACTGAGGTTATTGACCAAACAAAAATAGGAATGCAACTTCAATACTACTCTGACTCATATTAATGTCATGTCCTATACTCACACCAGCTGTGGCCCTGTAGTTGCAAGAGGAAAGCTGATCATTATTATAGATAAAAATAAATCCTGTAGCTTCCAGGTATATGAATGCCTAATTATGTGTTCCACCACTAAAAAAAGCCCAGATATTTTGGTTCAGCAGGAAAATATCTCACATAACGCATCTGGACTTCTCACCCTGTACAATACACAAATAAGGCACTGGTCATGTTACCCTTTATATGTAGACAAGGAAACCCAAAGTTTCAGTGAATTGTACAAGATCACACAGATGTTAAGATCCAAACACAGGCCTTTAATCTGTTAGCCGCTATGCAGTTTAGAACACTGCATCACAAATTTCCAGTGTGAATGTGCAATGATCCAAATCAATCAATGGTCGAATATAGTCACAGAGTTCTCATTATGTCAAAAGCACTTCTGTTAGACTTTAGAGATGAGACAGACACAATAGAAAGTGTAACAGGAAGAAATACAGTTCATTCACTGGTTCAAAAGTTGTTAAGCTCCTAGAGTGTATATGGCAAATTGGCAGACAAGTAAGAGATAGTTGTGTCTCTTGCAAATAATTGCCTAATCCTAGCTTGGGGGTAGATATCTGTGTAAATCTTTCAACCAGTATTTCCCTTTGGTCCGTATTCATTCTGTACTATAGAAGACCAAATATGTCTACCACTCTTGAGCGATGAAACTCCTGAATTTTTAGAAGAAATCACAGGATCCACACCTGTGTGGGGAAGGCACATACTCCCATTTTCTACAGGTCACCCTTTGTCCCATTTCCTGGGTAGGTAGAGACCATTAACCCAATCTCGGCTCCCGGTAGTGATTTTCTGATCAGAAAGCAATTGGATTCTTTGTAGTAGGTGATTGATCAAATCAGGTTCTGAGAGAAGATTTAGCTTCATAATGGTAATAAAATTCAAGCCTATTTACTACATGAAGAATGAGTGAATGAATGAATGAATGAATGAACAAATGACTGTTGTTGACTTGTAGGTTTACCTGTAAATGACAGCACTGTTTTCATACCAAGTTCAGCAAGTCAAATGTTCAATCATTCCATGTTCAAACTTATTTTCCCTGTTGAGGGAAATTTCTATCTTGTTTATGGGAACATGACCTGGAATGTCTTTATCCAAATTCCTGACAACACTTGTATTGTACAAATACAACCTCCCCTATTTGTATTTTATTCCTTTCTCTGGGAATGGGTATAAGATAAAAGGCAATTTACTCAGACTGTCTGTGGAATTGGGATTATGAATTAATTTACATTTAAGGAGTTTAACTTACCATATATATCAAAAAATTACAATTTTCAAGGCAGTGGTACACAATAAGACGTGATTTGCACTCAACTATACTGAATACCATTTCACCTGCTGTGGATAATTCATAAAAAGATATCCTGTTTTTGCAATGCCTCAAGAAGACTTATTATAAAAAGTATCATTGTATACACTGGGTGAATTCAACATCTCTTTAACCTTCTGATGGATTGGATTCTTGATAAAGGGGGGGTTGTGATACAATTCTAGCTGCCTGAAAATGAGTGGTTTTGTTAATTCCCCTGATCCCCAATTAGTCCTCTGTAAAAGGGGGGATTATAATAGTCCTAATTTCAAGATGTAAAGATTCAGAGAAGTAATGCACGTAGAGAGGATATCAGAGAACACAGCCTATGATAAATGTTCCATAAAAATTATTAGTATCTGCTACATCATCACTCAAAGCAAGTTAGTTCATCCACATCTAATTTTTCTTTCTTTTAAGCAAGCGTTACTAATTCTACACTGTTTTTCCACACTCTGGTGTTTAAACTGTCTAATCCTCTATTCAGTTCATTTACATGTTGAGCTAATCCTGGAATTCTGTCCCTATGTACGTTCACCCACCCCTAGTACCTTTAGCTTTCTCTCCATTTGGCTTCTGGTCGGGTTGGTCTTTCATAGTCGTACTCTTAAGGTCATCAAAAATCATTTCCAAATTCACTCCAAGAATGAGAGAGTGAAGCAGTCAAGGACTTCTGCATAAAGTAAAAATTGGTGAGCTGAGCTCCTGCTGGAGTGTTTAAATAGCTACTGCTATCTATCTAATTGAAGAATGACTCAATCATTGGTAGGAGGAAGAAGAGGCTTTGCTTCACACTGGGAAGTCGGCTGACGCAAATTCTTGGGTTATGTCTATTGCAAGTGGGGAAAGTGGCGATTCTGCTAAGTATTTCAGGATGTTTCACTAGGTAATTTATGAAAGGGAAAACTGTATTTTCCGTGAGCATTAGAGCAGAGCCAGTTTCCTCTGTCCATAATTCCCGTGTCCCTATTTGTTTATTTCACTGTAGCAGACTTTCTCTATATTGTAACTTTCATAAGTCTCTTTTAATTCTGACTGTTTCAATCAGCAGTAGATAAGAAATTTTTGAGGTAATCACAGGATTCATCTCTAGCCATGATGACCATGATAATTTTAGAACTTAATTCGAAGCACTATTTCATACAGTGGCAGTATAACATCGCACCAGTGAGAACACTGGAGCCAGAGGGAGCTAGTTTCAAATCTTTCCTTTGCTAAGCCCTTGATCTATAATCTTGGAGAATTACTTAACATTCTGAACCTATGTGGGGTTTTTTTTGTTTTTTTATTTTTTAGAGAATTGTCTTTTTTCTTCTTCTTTTTAATGGTTTTTTTTTTTTTTTTCCCAAGGAGAGAGAGACAGGCAGAGTGTGAGCCAGGGAAGGGCAGAGAGAGAGGGAGACACAGAATCTGAATCTGGCTCCAGGCTCTGAGCTGTCAGCACAGAGCCTGAGGCAGAGCTTGAACTCTTGAACCATGAGATCTTGACCTGAGCCGAAGTCAGACACTTAAGTGACTCAGCCAACCAGGAGCCCTTGGACCTATGTCTTTGTCTATAAATTGGGACATTGGAATGTCCACTGGATGATGTTGATAATGTTGCTATAAGGATTCATGTGAAATATTGGCTGAAAATGCTAAGTACTGTACTTCAAACATAAGAGCTCAATAAATTATAGTTATAATATTAGTAGTAGTAATATTTAGCATAGCTGAATTACCCAGAAAAGAATACATTTTACACATAATTGGAGTCACAAGACTCTTCATTGATCTCGCCGTAAGGATGACTATATGAATTCATTGATAGAATTCTCACCTATTTTTCCTTTACAACCTCCTAACCAGAGAAGAAATGTCTTACTGCAGTTATGCATACTTTTAAAAACATTTTTCATTTTTGAGAGAGAGAGAGCATGAATGAGGGAGGGGCAAAGAGAGAGGGGGACAGAGGATCGAAGTGGGCTCTGAGATGACAGTCGCGAGCCTGACGCGGGGCTTGAACTCATGAGATCATGACCTGAGCTGAAGTCGGACGCTCAACTGACTGAGCCACCCAGACGCCTCTACATGCTTCTTTAAAAGTTCTTATTTACTAGAGATATTTTCTGAAGTATTTCTGGGCAGAATGATGGGATATCTGGAATTTGCTTTAAACTATGCCAGGGGAAAAAATAAAAGGAGGGGATACATAAAAGAACATTGAAAAAATATGCATACATAAATAAAATATCTAGGAAACTATGAAGAAAAATCACCGATACTGACAGCCTAATTAGGATTCCGTTTCCCTCCTCCTCCCTGGATTTTTTATTTTCCCTTTTTCTGTGCCAGGTATCTGAGACCAAACTGAACATAATTCATCTGTCACTTAAAGTTTTGCTCTGTGATGCAGTTCCCCAGAAAAGCTAAGCATGTAGCAAATGTATCCTGGTCAAATCAGCTTGTAACAAATCAATGCTACTTACCTTTATCACGCAAGCGCTACCCAACGTCCCTTGACTGTAAGTGCCAGGAAGCAAGATTGCTGCCTGAATTCACCATGGCGACTTTCGCATAAATAGAATCTCAGGAAAGTGTTTTTGATAATGAATTCATAAATGCTGAAATTACATCTCAAGGAAGAGGACACTTTATCATTCCCCACAGGGACTCAGTTATTTTGTATGCCATCAATATTCTAGTGGATTAAGATGAGATACAGATGTATACTTGTTGACATGGCACATTTTTCCTTTTTTAATGGTTATTTATTTTTGAGGGGGGGAGGGGCAGAGAGAGAGGGAGACACAGAATCTGAGGCAGGCTCCAGGCTCTGAGCCGTCAGCCCAGAGCCCGATGCGGGCTTCGAACCCACGGATTGTGAGATCATGACCTAAACGGAAGTCGGACGCTTAACGAACTAAGCCACCCAGGCATCTGGACGTAGCACATTTTTCTTGTGAGCTAGTTACCTTTTATGGATTGTCCTAGGAAGAAGTGTCTTGGAAAGACGTATGTGACCGTGTAGCTAAAACACCCAAAGATACACCCAGGACTAGAAAGAACAACATTCTTTGAAGGAGGCCTAAGATTGAGCTAGATTTCTCAGACTTCAGATATTCACCTTCACACCCCACCCACGAAACCAAGGACCAAATAATCATCCATTGTGCTTGGTTGGGGTCAATACTCATAAGATGCTCCCTAAGCAGTCTGGGACCTGGTGATGAGCTCTACAAATCCTGTACTCCCTTCAAATACATTTTTTTTTCTTAAAAAATCCTCTGCACTTAATATCTATAGGTAGGATTGCCATCACTGTGGTAGAGTCCCCTTCCTAAGGAAAAAAACCAAAAACAAAAACCTCAAGGCAACCGGGCTATATATGACAACATCCTTCACGATCTTGTAACATAAGACCACTTAATCAGACTACGTATTTGTGTGTTACCGTTTATGGGAGACAAGGAAGTAGAAAATACATTTTAAAAATTATACCACGTGGTGTTCGGGGCTCAGTTCTTCGGGTGCAAACCCAACTGAGGGGTGCCCGCAGGAATAAAATTGCTTCCTGGAAAGAAAAGCCTCTGTGTCACGATTCTCTGTGCAAGAATCCTGCCACATCATCAGTCCCCCCCCCCTCATTTTATATACTCTAATAGAGCACTCTATTGATTTTCCATTCCATTAAAGTTATTCCCTCTCTCCAACAAATTACAAGCTCTTTACGAGTAAAGTTGGATCCCCTTCTATTAAGAAAAGCATGGGGCGCCTGGGTGGCGCAGTCGGTTAAGCGTCCGACTTCAGCCAGGTCACGATCTCGCGGTCCCGGAGTTCGAGCCCCGCGTCGGGCTCTGGGCTGATGGCTCGGAGCCTGGAGCCTGTTTCCGATTCTGTGTCTCCCTCTCTCTCTGCCCCTCCCCCGTTCATGCTCTGTCTCTCTCTGTCCCAAAAATAAATGAAGGTTGAAAAAAAAAAATTAAAAAAAAAAAAAAAAAAAAGAAAAGCTTATTCCTTCCTATCGCCCTGGAATACCATATTGGTTATAATATTCTGCAAACAGTAGGCCATTAATACTTGAGATTCTTAGCTACTAAAACATCACCAGCATAAGCTGGATTTTAAAAATACAAAGGCATTTAAGGAAAATATGTCTTCGTTCTTTATTTTGAGAAAGTGGAGCTAATGCCCAGAAAATGTAAGAGATTTACTAAACGTCTCTTTTCTACCTGAAGCCAGACAAGAACTCAGCTCACTATTCTTCTTCTCCAACTTAATGCTCTGTAATTTTCATTTTTTTTAATTTTAAAAAATTTTGTTTAAGTTTATTTATTTATTTTGGGAGAGAGAGAGAGAGAGAGAGAGCAGGGGAGGAACAGAGAGAGAAGGAGAGAGAATCCCAAGCAGGCTGTGTGCTGACAGATGTGAGGCTCGAACTCGCGAACTATATGAGATCATGACCTGAGCCGAAGTCAGACACTTAACGGACTGAGTCACCTAGGTGCCCCGAAACTCTGTAATTTTACTTTTTTCTTTCATTTTTTTAATGTTTATTTATTTTTGAAAGAGAGAAGAGTGTGAGTGGGTGAGGGCAGAGAGAGAGAGAGGGAGACACAGAATCCAAAGCAGGCTCCAGGCTCCGAGCTGTCCGCACAGAGCCTGAGATCATAGAGCCGATGTCAGATGCTTAACCCTTGACCAACTGAGCCACCCAGGTGCCCCAAATTCTGTAATCTTCGAACAGTGACTCTAGTGATGGTGAGTAATATGTGTCAACTTGTCTGGGCCACAGGGTGCCAAGATATCTGGTCAAACATTTTTCTGAGCTTCCCTGAGAATGTTTTTGGATGAGATTCCCATCTTAGTGGGGTAAAGATTTCCCTCCATAATGCGCATGGCCTCATTCAATCTGTTGAAGGCCTGCATAGAACAAAGACAGTAATCTTCCTCCAAATAAGAAAATATTCTCCAGCAGCCAGCCTTTGGGGTGGAACTTCACCTTGGCTCTCTTGGGTCTCAAGCCTCCTGCTCCACATTACAGATTTGGGCTTGCCGGTCTCCATAATTGCATGAGTCAGTTTCTTACCATACATCTTTCTCTATAAATATGCACCCTCTTATTGGTCCTGTTTCTCTAGAGGACCATGACTAACATAACTCCTCATTTCTTCCTTCTCCCCGTTCCTGGAAACCACCATTCTATTTTCTCTTTCTATGAACTTGACTACTCCAGGTACCTCATATAAGTGGAAACATACAATATCTGTCCTTTTGTGTCTGGCTTATTTCACTTAGATTAGGGCTTCACGATCTGTCCGTGCTGTAGTACGTCTCAGAAGTTTCTTTTGATTTTTTCTAATGTTTATTTATTTTTGAGAGACAGAGACACAGAGCACCAGCAGTGGAGGGCCAGAGAGAGAGGGAGACACAGAATCCGAAGCAGGCTTCAGGCTCTGAGCTGTCAGCACAGAGCCCGACGTGGGGCTGAAACCCACGTGAGTTCATGACCTGAGCTGTGAGTTCATGACCTGAGCCGAAGTTGGATGTTTACCGACCGAGCAACCCAGGCGCCCCATGAATTTTCTTTAAGGCTGAATAATATTCCATTGTATGTATATACCACATTTTGTTTATCCGTTCATCCATTGATGGACGTTTGGGTTTCAAAACCTGCGGGATAATTTCTACAATCCTTTCGTGGCAGATAGCTGGACGAAATTCACAGACTTTAACTAGTTCTCATTTCCTGCCCCCTGATGTTGTTCATGCCCTTGTGTAATCTTCTCCCCTTCAGTGTGGGTGGTATCCATGGTTTGGATGTGCCAAAGTGACAGAATGTATATGATTATGTATTTGTGATTACATAAGTTATAGTGTTTATTTTGCTAAAGTTTCTCTCCCTCCTCTTGGCCAGATTTAAAGAAGCAAGCTTCCAGAAATCCTATAACCACAAAGAAATGAATTCCTGGGGTGCCTGGGTGGCTCAATCAGTTAAGCATCTGACTCTTGATTTTGGCTCAGGTCAGGATCTCAGTTTGTGAGTTTGAGTCCCACATCGAGCTCAGCACCCTCTGTCCTGGCAGCGAGGAGCCTGCCTGGGATTCTCTCTCTCTCTCCTTCTCTCTCTGCCCCTCCCATTCTTTCTCTCTCCCCTTTTCAAAACAAATACATGAAACATTAAAAAACAAAGAAATGAATTCCCGCCTGAGGTAGCTTGGAAGCATATCCTTCCCCAGTTGAGTCTTCTGATGGGAATACAACCCAGAAGACATCTTGACCTCAGCCTGTGAGACCCTAAGTCGAAGACCCAACCAATCTGTGCTCATACTTCTGATCCACAGACACTGTGAGAGAGATATATATGTATATATATATAATGTGTGCTCATAAAATTTGTGGTAATGTGTTATATGGTATATAAAACTAATAATACTTTGATAAACTTAATCCCTTCTATTTTGTTAAATGCCCTTAAATCGAATCCTGAGTGTCAATGCCTCTGAGGTTGTCACTCAATGCTTACATCGCAATCTTGATTCATAAGATAGAGCACTTCCTGGTGGAGCCGTTGCAAGATGAAACTGATGTCTTCTGCTTTATTATCTATTTTTGAAGCTACGGGTGTGGCCCAACTCACTGCTCAACACTTTATAACTCATGTTTGGTGACTCACAGTAAAGATAGTCTTGGACTCTATTTCACTGAGGCACAGAAAGGAAGGGAATTCATGGTTGGTCATCTGACATAGGCAAGGTCAAAAGGAGAATAATCAAAGGGGCCAGAAACAAGTAATTTTTTAGCTCCACTTGTTACAAGTTTTGTATAACAATTTCCTGAGGCATAAGTGAAAGGCCTCTATGTACATGTACCCTCCATTGGTTCCACTCCAAGTCTTTAACAACCTGGTCAAAAGCTAATGATTCACAAACTTAATAGAACTACAAGATTGTGTAGGATTGAAATGAGGTCGTTCCCCTCCATCTCAGCCCCCTTCCCTTCCAGTCTGTACCCTGTTTCGTCTTCCTACATGGATCCTCTCTCCTCTCTCAACATTCGGGATGTAGAGGTTTTGACAGGGACAGAACTGGGCGTTAAAATTGCCACAAGGCATAATCACTCTCATTAGGATAAACAAGAAGTTCTACTTCTCTGAAGAATAATCCAGTGAGGGGAAAAAAAAAAATGGCAGTAGTTAGTCTAAGAAAGAATATTAACAAGGAGGTCATTAAAAGACTCGTGTTTTGTTCAAACCTGTTAGAAAGCTGGAGGGCAAAAAGGTGATGGCAATCACATGCAGGAAAGTGCAGCGGGGGCAAAGATCATGGTAATGGGCAAACCTGCTCACTGAGGTTTGGCTGGCATGATTGGGGAAGAGATGGCCAGAACAGCAAGGGGAAATATTCAAAATTGGAATACCAGGAAAGCTAAAACATGGCCATGGTAATAATATACTGACAGGACATCAGTTATTCAGCATGCTGAAGGTGAAGGTCACTGGTAAAACTGAATGGAAATCAAGAGAATCCTAGTTAACACTTCTAAAATACTGGTTACATCAGGACAATTATGTGCATTTCACACACATTACCTTATTGAATCTCTATAAGTCTATGAAGTAACATTATTATTCTTACCCCACTTTAGATAGAATGAAGCTGACCCAACAGGGATATAATAACTTGCCCAAGATTACACAGCTATTGAGTGAGAAAGCAGGTATTTAATCCCAGATAACCTAGCTAGGTTCTTAGCCATGATACTCTATTGTATCTATTAAATCTATTAATAGAAATAGAAATATTCTAATAAAAATCCTTCATGTCTTTGGTGGTATTTTCTATGAAACAACATCTAGGGCAAATCAAGTGAGCATTCCTCTCCTGTTTTGTACAAGGGAAAATTAAGGCTTGGAGAAACGACACAATAATTTAGTAGAGAGCCAGGGATTTTCTGGTCTCCCGGTCCTACGAAATACCTTCCACCTTGCCAAGTTTTCTGCTGAGATTTGAAAAATACTCTTCATCTTAGCTCCATCCTCCTTACTTTTTAAAAAATAACGCAATGATCATTTAGTTTTGGAACTTAATGTTATCTAATCACCAGGCTTTTCTGTCACTATTTGATTTCCTTAGCTAAGAGAGAAAGAGAAAAAAAAGTTATATTCTCCATGCTCATTTAATGCTGTGTGGGGACTCTTTGAATCAATCCCACCCCACAGTTGCCCTCAACAATCACTCAGTAAAATTAGATACGATCTAAAAGGTGGCTTTATTCAATTCTTACGAGACAGATATATGTGTGTAAACTAATGTCTAATTTTCTTATGAAATACTTTGCACATTGAAGTTTTTTTTTGAAATACTTTATGAAGCAAATGATTTCTGACTTAAGTATAAATCACTTATACAGCATTCATTTGTTCCTATAGATATGTTTCTTTACAACTATTCCCTTGCCATGTTTGCTCCTTTTTAAATTTTTAATGTTTATTTATTTTTGAGAGAGAGAGAGAGAGACATAGAGTGTGAGCAGTGGAGGGGCAGAGAGAGAGAAGGAGACACAGAATCTGAAACAGGCTCCGGGCTCCGAGCTGGCAGCACAGAGCCTGACGCGGGGCTTGAACTCACAAACTGCGAGATCATGACCTGAGCTAAAGTCAGATGCTTAACGGACTGAGCCACCCAGACGCCCCGATGTGTGCTTATTTTTATTCTGACTTTAGATTTTATTTAAGAGAGAGAGACAGAGACAGAAACCTAAAGACCTATAGATCTTGGAACCCAGCTAAAACATTTTTTGTATGTGTCTGTCTGACTTATCTGTTTCAATGAGAACTGAAGTCAGGGGAGAGGGGAATTTCGTGGTCACCACCCAAACATTCTAATCTCCAAACCTGCTTTCCTCAAAGATGGGAGAGTTTTCCAGTCCATTTGTCAACCTCTCAGTCCTACTGCAATGGTTAAGAATAAATGACCCAGAACCAGGAGAGTTGATTATCAACATAGTAAAGGGGAGGGTTTCAGAGAGCAGGAGAAGAGGGTTAATCACATGGAGAAGGGGAGTGAATGGAGGTTGGCAATTATTCAACAGTCGCCCTGAAATGTGCTGGTGAAGGACCAAGAATATTACTCTTTTTCTGATGGAGACGAGAACTTGTTTGATCACCAGCAATCTGCCTTTGAGCCTCCTACAGTTAAGTTTCTCACCACCGCCTAGAGAAATACGTAATTCTGAGGACTGATGTGTCCTCCCTGAATGTCTTCCTTTTGGGGACAGTGGGAGAAAGTTAAAGACCTACAGAAAGGATTCCTAATAGGGAAGGAAGGAAGGCAGGGGGAAGCAAATGTGGATAACATAAAAACAGAGTAGAAATAGACAAAGAAGCCAGGATGAAGGGGGAGAGAAAGACCACAGAAAATAAAAGCCCAAAGGAATAAGAGGACAGAACAAAAGAGAGTGAGAAAGAGCGCACGCGCGAGAAGAAGAAAACTGATTTACTGCTGAGAAAAGTTTGTCTCCTTAAGTCCTCTAGGTCCGGAAGTCAGACCTAGCACAGAGCATGGAAAGGAGGCAACAGACACCCAGTCCGTGATCCTGGAGAAGCGGTTCAGCCCCCATGGTGATGCAAGCCCAGGCCGTGACAGCCTCTGCCCTGGTGTATTTCATCCAGGTGAGTGTGAAAACACAAAAGTAAACCTTTGTTTGTTTGTTTGTTTCTCAGATAAATCGACTCTCAGAAGACCTTTGGGGGAAATGGATGAGAGGAAAGACACATATTGGACCAAAGGGATCGTGGGGAAAGAATGACTCGAATGTTTCTTTAGTGTTATAGTGTTTCACGGTCCATGAGTGGCTAATGACATCAGTGAAATGGGGGCGGAGGGGGGAGTAGTGGCAGAAATTAGGGTAACCGGAGATACATGCAGGGTAGCTATGGTAATTCGGAAGGGCCACATATCGATATTTCTTTTAGCATCGTATCACCCGTCCCTCAAAATCCCAAATGTATTCTCAAAAAGAATGACACAGTTTCCCTGAATGGAGTTTCCACATCAGCACTGGTACAGTTCTAACAGCTTAGGTGCCTCCGGATCAGAAATCAGTTAACAGAGGAAAAACTCTTTCGAAATACTTTGGACGTTGTATTTCTCGCCACTAAAAATCAGAAGGCCCTAAGTAACTCATTAGCTGAGAAAAGGGTCATTAGACTGATGATCCTGGACAACTGTCAAGGGGAAGTTTGCATAGGTAGGAAGGGATGGACTGTCTGTTTTGATTTCTATGTCCTCGTTAAAATAATGTCTGCAAATCCATTTCTTTCTTCTTGTATTTTCCTTTTGCTTCCTCTTCATTTCCTTGCTTTTCCCTTTCCTTCTTTCCTCTTCTTTTTTTCTCTTCTTTTTCTTTCCTCTTCTTCTTTCCCCTTCTTTCTTCTTCTTCTCCTCCTCCTTCTTCTTTCTCTTCTCCTCCTCCTCCTCCTCCTCCTCCTCCTCCTCCTTCTTCTCCTTCTCCTCCTTCTCCTTCTTGCAATAATACCCAAACGAAGTATTTTATCTGTTTGGCACGTTAAACTTTTCTTACCTTTAGTCAGGAAAAAGAAACACAGAACCAGGGCTGGGCTGAGAAAATACACTTTGTCACCCTTAGTGACCAACCATTTTAAAATAAAAAAAAGAGAGAGAGAGATTCTCAAATGTTGTCTGCAGAAGACACCTGGTTAATCCTTTTACAAACCCTTTTTGCCTGATGTATCGTGATAGTGTGTGTCCCTTCTCGCTTCCATAAACTCGCAATGAGCACAACTCTCTGTTCCTTGTTGAGGGCCTTTGTGGTTTTTGTTGTTGATTTCCTGGAAATATTAAGTCATTCAAGTTACAGGAAGAGAGACACAGTCTCTGAATGCAAGTTTCTCTATTTGGGGAGAAAGTCAACTGAAATACAAGGTAAAAAAGGAGTAGAAGCTTTCATTATTATTAGCAGAAGGGACTTGCTAGCAATACCGAGGAGTCGTTAGAGCAGATTTATCCCTTGTTCTATTAATTCATTCAACGCGTGTATAGGATAAAGGCTGATCTGAATTCTGGCTACCTCAGTGGGAGCACACAGTTGGTCCTGTTAACTTAAATTCCTTTGCCTCCGTCACTTAATCTTTCAAAATAAGGTTAAGTATACCCACCTACATGATTATTGCAATGAAATGTTAAGACATTCTTAGCTGACTGGCGTATCGTAGCCACTGAATAAATAAAATTGTTCCCTTCCTTTGTCCCCTTCTCTTTTTTCATATAGTGTGTTATTGATGCACTAAGGGAATAAAAAAGAGGAGTGGTCTAGAATGCAATTTGTAACTGGGAGAGAATTAGGAAGACAATAACAATATCCTGAGGGACAGATCAGGAAATTTCTAGGACAAACAAATTGATTTAAATGCTGCCTAAGGTGTAATGCTCACCCACCTCCAAAAAGCAAAACAAAACCATAACCTCCTCCCCCCCAAAGCCAAGATATTTGTTCCTCCAGGTTCTCCCATTTCAAATCTAATAATCAGCGGGCATGGGAGCAATGAAAACCAACAATCCTCAACCTGCCTGACCCTCTGACCTCGTCCTCATGTTTTCCCGGCTGTCACCATGCAGTCTAACAACGCAGAGTCATGAGGAACAGTCGATAGGCTGCTGAGCAGAGCAATGAGACATTTCCCTGTCTGAGACTATTTCCCTTCCTACAGCTTCCTCGGGCAAGATGTGAGGACAACTGTGTGAGTCCTGAACAGTAAGTATCTGAGACCCGACTGGGAAACAGGAGAAACAGACAAAAACATTAGTACCCAAAACAGGGTCAAAGGGTCATCAGATATCTGTGACTTCCCTTTATCTTTACTTACACGGCCATCAGCCCACTAATCACAGACAGGGTTATCCAAAAATAAAGACACGCACCAGGGTGTCGTCCTAAGTACTTAAAATAAAATCACTGACAGCATTTCCCCCCCCCCACGGCCAATCTCCCCCTTAAAACATCGGAATTAACCTCCGTTTATACAGTCACAGAGATTTGCAAAAGGTTTTCTCGCCCATGCTTCTTTGTGACTCATCAAGACAGACTGGGTTCAAAAATCTCATCCTGGGCAGATAAGTTTGGGTAATTCCAAAGTAGCATCACCACCTGAGGTATGAAAAGCATTTTCCGTATTTTAGGGCATATCATTATTTTTTTTTTCTAATTTTTTTTTTATTAGTTTTCTTTATTTTTGAGAGGCAGAGAGAGACAGAGCGTGTGTGGGGCAGGGGGGCAGAGAGAGAGGGAGACACAGAATCAGAAGCAGGATCCAGGCTCTGAGCTGTCAGCACAGAGCCCGATGCGGGGCCCGAACTCATGAACCGTGAGATCATGACCCGAGCCAAAGTCGGACGCTCAACCGACTGAGCCACCCAGGCGCCCCGGGCATATCACTATTTAATGCACATGTCATTTAGCTATGACTTTGAGGTCATTATCCCTTAATCTAAACCTATCACGATTAGGTCTTACATAGACACAGAGGGCATACAAGGGGAAGAGATTCCTTTCACTTGGAGGTAAATTACTTAAAAAAAAAAAAAAAGAAAAGAAACAGGGCCAGTTGGAAAAAACAGTTGCTCAGCGTGAAGGAAAACATATATTTAGCCATGGGAAGGGTTTCTCAATAGCTAAGTCTGTTAAACCCAGGGGAAATGGTGGTGGCCTTGACTGCTTGTCACACTGTCTGAGGTTTTAGACACCTACCAGTATAGGAAGAGTCCGTTTTTGTTTTTAGCTGTTATGTTCTTTATTATTATTTTTTTCCATTTTTATTTAATTTATTTTTAAAATTTGCATCCAAGTTAGTTAGCACAGAGTGCAACGACGATTTCAGGAGTAGATTCCTTAATGCCCTTTACCCATTGAGCCCATTCCCCCTCCCACGCCCCCTCCAGTAACCCTCTGTTTGTTCTCCATATTTAAGAGTCTCTTATGTTTTGCCCCCCTCCGTTTTTATATGATTTTTGCTTCCCTTCCCTTATGTTCATCTGTTTTGTCTCTTGAAGTCCTCATAAGAGTGAAATTATATGATATCTGTCTTTCTCTGACTGACTACTCTCGCTTAGCATTATACCCTCTAATTCCATCCACGTAGTTGTGAATGGCAAGATTTCATTCTTTTTGATTGCTGAGTAATACTCCACTGTATGTGTATGTATGTGTGTATATATATATATATATATATATATATACACACACACATACACACTACATGGAAGAATCATTTTTATTTTTTTTTAATTTTTTATTTTTTTTTTAATTTATTTTTGGTACAGAGAGAGACAGAGCATGAACGGGGGAGGAGCAGAGAGAGAGGGAGACACAGAATCAGAAACAGGCTCCAGGCTCTGAGCCATCAGCCCAGAGCCTGACGCGGGGCTCGAACTCCCGGACCGCGAGATCGTGACCTGGCTGAAGTCGGACGCTTAACCGACTGCGCCACCCAGGCGCCCCAAGAAGAATCATTTTTAACACAGAATTGTAACATTGTAGAGCAAGAAGAGGCTTTAAATAAATGGGGAATGTGAGAAAACCTACAGGAGACACTATTTATTGAAAAAGCAAACTATATGTTACAAATGTACAACCGACAAGAGGAGGTAGAAGTGAATTTCAACGGGTTTCAATAGCTCAGTGTATCAGAAAGTATAATTAAATTTGTTTATCTTCAAAAAAAAAATTTGTTCCTCTTCAAAGATAAATAGTTCCTCTCTCTCCCCTTTGTACTCCTGAGCTTACCCCACAATTCCTTCTCCCCCGCAATCCATATATTTTTCATCCCTAGAGAGAAAATTTATAATTGCCATTATTACTTCCGATAATTTAATTAACTTCCGACACAGCGAAGTTGGGCTTGGCAGTTTTGTCCCTTCCCGTTTGGCTTCAGTGGGTGTGCATATCAGTTTTGATCGTGGATGTGAAAGCTCAGGTTTTTTTCTTTTATGGTGAGAGTTTTTCTGGTGGCCCTTGCAACAATTGACAGCACGTAAATTACAAACTTCACTGCATTGCTTTCGTCTTATAACTAAAATTTTCTTTCTGTTTAAATTTTACTGATCGCTAATGTATCCAAACGTCACCTTTCATATCCATTTTCAAACTTTGTAAACTCACATTCCAGGCTCTTCCCTGATAATTGTCCTCGTAACAGTTTACAGTGGTCATGACTACCCTTTCTATAAACGCTGTTTTCATAATCGCTACTCTAGTCGGTCTTATAGTGCTTTACAAAAGTATTTACACCATGCCATCTGTAGTATAAAATGCTTCTTAAGGCGTCGCATTTTGTAATATGTTCTGCTGGTTATACTGAAGTCACTGTAACTTGTATGTTAACTAACTGGAATTAAAACACAAACTTAAAAAATATATATATATACACACACACACACATATATGTTGTGATGCTTTTATTATAACAAGGTAGCATTATCGCATTGTAACTCATATTTCTGATTCTGGAACTACAATAGGCATTGACTATATTTTTATTACAGAAAAAAAAAATCTCTAAACACCTTTATTCTTTCTCCATAGTTGCCTGACCACAGATTGGGTACACCTCTGGTATATATGGTAAGTTTCAACTCTAATACCCAGAAAGACATCTCAAAGGAACTTTCTTTTTCTCAAGGGCATTTGTTTTTTTTTTTATCTATTTATTTTTTAGTTTTTAAATATACTGATGGCAGGAAAAAAAAAACGTATGAGACACCCAGTGTACTTAACCTTGCATCCCACGGAGTCAAGTTTCTTTACCTCATTGTTAACTATGTGACAATATGCCAGGATTTCCTATTTCAATACCTTCTCCTCGGCCAACATCGAAAGGTTATTGTGTATTTTCTCAGCGTTAGCTCCAGAAATTTCTACAGGAAGGAGGATACTTTCTACGGTAGAAACAGACCCTCCACACCTCATTAAATCTCTTATTGTTTTAACGAACCGATACAGTCTTGCTGACGAATAAGTACATGTGTATAAAGAAGTATTATGGCCATTCCATAAAATATTCAAACAAAGTCAGAGTGCAGACACTGAAGGCCGATTATTTCCCAGGGCTGGGAAACACACCAGACCCCAGGGCGGTCACTGCCCCGTGGTCATCTTGCAGGTTGCTGGTGGTCATTGGCGGGCTGCTGCTTCTGTGTGGCCTGACTTCTGTGTGCTTCCGCTGCTGTCTGAGTCGCCAGCAAAACGGGGAAGAGGAGGGCCGGCCTCCCTATGAAGTGACAGTCCTCGCTTTTGATCATGACAGCACTCTCCAGAGCACTATCACTTGTGAGTACTGTGACATTATAACACTGGACGGGGATTAAAAGAACCATCAGGACAGAGCAACAGATATAGACACAAGGACTGAATCGTATTTTTTAGAAACTGTTTGAAATTAAAAAAAAATATATATATATATATATATTTTTTTTTTTTTTTTTCGAGAGACAGAGAGAGCATGAGCCAGGGAGGGGCAGAGAGAGAGACAAAAAGAGAGAGAGAGAGTACGAAACAGGCTCCGCACTGTCAGCACAGAGCCTGACGTAGGGCTCCAACTCACAAACTGCGAGATCATAACTTGAGCCATGAGACCCTGACCTGAGCCAAAGTCAGATGCTTAGCCGGCTGAGCCACTCAGGCACCCCTGAAGAGTACTGAAGATTCTAGGATTCAGGGTCATTCTAATTTCAGGGAGCCTGATGGTGTGGTGACCTGGGCTCATGCTGATGCTGTCTTCTCCAGTAGTAGTCGGACTCATGATAGAGTGAAGAAGTAGAACGTTGGAGAAAACATTGGGAATGTTTCATAGGAAGAGTTACCCAGTCTATAAACTTATTTTGATAAAGCAATTTTAAACCATGAGTGCATCCCTTTTTTCAAAAATGTCTTGGATTTTGTGAGAACTTGTATCTTCTATTACCAATATATATTATTTTATCTCTCTGGAGAAATTAGCCACGCGTGCTTTCAACCCTTTGTTCTGTAGCGTATCTATGGATATACTTAAGGAGTAGCTTACCATTCCCTTGAGGATCATAAAACACTTTCCTTTATCTCCTTCGGTTCTCTTCTTTATATTATATTTATATAAGAGCCGGTGGCCCAACATTGTGATATTTATTTGGAAAAAAAAATATGTTTGCTGTTCACCTTTCCTGCTTTTCTGATGGTCATTTTAGAGAAGAGAGAAATAAGACGGAAATAAATATTTCTAAGGAGTCTGCATTATCAGTGCATTGGTGTAAAGTCTATAAAAGGGAAAGGATGGGGCTGTGAGATATGGGAACACGATTTAGATGAGCCGAGAACCCCGGAGAGGACAGGCTCTCCTAGCAGAGTGAAGCTGGTTTCTAAACAGCCCTCGCGGGCTTTTCGTCACATCTGTGGCCGAGAGTGACAATGCGTTTGGACACTTGCTAAAAACGCAGGGAAATTAAGTGTGTTGTAAGTCCCTGATTTCTGAGGATGCCGCATTTTCTTTAGCTCTATTCCTTCTTTTCTCGCCAGCCTTGCAGTCGGTATTTGGCCCTGCAGCTCGAAGAATCCTGGCGGTGGCTCACTCCCACAGCCCCCTGGGCCAACTGCCTCCCTCTTTGGACACCCTCCCAGGGTATGAAGAAGCTCTTCACATGAGTCGCTTCACCGTTGCAAGGTGTTGGCCGAAAACACCTGACCTTCCCCCAATGCCAGAAGAAACGCAGCTGTCTCCAGTGGACGAGTCTCCTCGAGCAGGACCCTCTTCCAACTGATGGGAATTCTGATTTTCTAAATGGGGTGGGGGGATCCCCAGCGGAGCCACAGACAGACAAGTGGGACATTTTCTCCCCCTAACTTGTGGAAGATTTAGGATGACGACTATACATTATTCAGTGGGAAGGGTGGCTTCCCACTCTTCGTTTCCAGCCACGTGTGTTTTCTAACACGGAATGCTCTAACTGGGAACTCTAGTTCTTTATCCAGTGGCCAGAATCTGCAACTAACCTCTAGCAATGCTGACTACTCCTGAACCAAGAAAGCATCAAAAGTGCCTTGAATGCCTATAGCTATTGAGTTCCTTTGCCTATGGGATACTGCAGGTGGTTTTTTCCTTCTGCCAGTTGTAACGCGAGAGTAGATTGTGGCACATTTGAGGAGAAAGACAAGAGTGTAGGCACAGCCATAGACATGAATGCACTGAAGCCGTGAATTCTTCCTCTTGAGAGAATATTCACTTTTCTACTGAATGCCAGTGACACTCTTGGCATCATAATACCTAATACCTAAGTGGACCCAGGTAATCGTAATACCTAAGTGGACGTTCAGGATCCAGGGGTAGGATTGCAGACACGGGCTAAGGGAACAGAGTACATACGGTACCCAAGTGCCGAATATCAAGGTCTTTCCTTCACCCTGGTCCTACTCTCTAGCAGTATGAGAAACTTCATGGAGTGCAGTAACACTTTCTATTAATTTCTCAGTGTTTCTGCCTTGCAGACACATGCACGCACACGCGTGCGCGGGTGCACACCTGCACAGACACACGCAGTCTTTTCTCACTCTAAAAGAATGGCATTGTTTCGCTTTTCTCTTTCTGTCTGACCCCTTAAAGCCAGGTTATCTATAGCGACCCACACTAGTCTCTAGGAGTGGCCTTCACTGCCACCTCGTGGCCATGGTAGAAAATGTCGTCTCCTATTTGAGCCGATCTGCACCCCTCTCCAGTTCTTGGAGTAACTAACTGAACTCAGCCCGGATGGCTTCCTGCCGTGTCGTGCTAAGCTGTCCGCCTGAAATACTACTGGACAATTGGGGATATGATGTACTGTTACCGGACAACTGAGAAAGTAAAGTGTATTGGGGAAAAATTACTTGGCAGTGACCTTAGATAAATCATTGAAAATCTTTAAAGGGGTTTCCTCATCTGTAAAATCGGGGATAATAACACCTCCAAGGATTGTTGCGAGGCTCAAATAAGCTAGATACAAATGACAAGATTTGTAAAGTATTATGCACATGGATTTGTTGCTCTTAAGATTGACATCTAATTTTCACCTGGCTACTATGATTCTGAGAATTGTGCTCTCCTTTGTTCTTACCGCTAAGTCACGCTGGAAGTCACTTTTATTCGTCAATAAATATCTGTCGATTGAGGTTAACGACCAATGATATGTGATTCCTTTTAAAATAGTCTGTGTAGAGGGAAGGGATGTTTGAGACAACTCATTTATTTGGCAACTAGCTTCCTCACTGGGGGGAAGTCATAACCAGGGAAGAGCTAATTAGGATAGCACCTCATTAAATACACCCTTGGAATGTTCACTCAGCCCAAGGGGAAAACTGTTCTAATTGAGTATAACCTGCTGGAGATCTGAATTTATCCTGAGTCATTTATCACATTGCCTCTGGAAATTGTTAAAATGCATGAATTGTTAATAGACCCTGAGGTGGCCTTGTTTTGCTACTGCCAAAGGCATCACTTCATTATCACACATTCCATAAAATATTCTAGGCTCGTTCGTCCTTCAAGATACCACAGTCTTGAAGAAGTTAAAATATCACCCAGTAGAAAAAAATCTTGGCAGAAATCCTGCCTATAAGTATCTTATTCTAAAGAGATCTCTCAGCCTTACCTCTCCCCTCTCCCTCTCCCCTCTCCCTCTCCCCTCTCCCCTCTCCTCAGACAGGCGGAATCTTCCATTCCTGTAACCCTCCCATTTTGTCAGAATATTAACACCCGCTTGGCTCTACTTCCTTCTCTACTCAATCTACCTGTTGATCAGTGTAATCACTTTCACCACTGTTCTCAGTTTTGTTTAAACCCCTTCTTTCTTTTCTCGCACCTATCCTTCAAACTTTAAACATTGGTTCAAGGAGGCGAGCGGATTTCTTCCCAAAGCCCACACTGCCGAGCAGTGCTGCAGAAAACTCAACACTAGTGAGAGAGGTCATGATAAGGTCATGGTCTCCAACACCACTTGGGTCATCTACCATTTCTTCTAGAGTTTCTTTATTTTATTTCTTTATTTTTATTTTTTTAATATGAAATTTGTTGTCAAATTGGTTTCCATACAACACCCAGTGCTCATCCCAACAGGTGACCTCCTCAATGCCCGTCGCCCACCTTCCCCTCCCTTGACTGAAGCTTGAATCTGACCTTGACTCTGACTTGACTTAAGCCCACAGAGCTTAAGAAAAAGTCGAAAATGCAATGGTAGCAAGCACGAATAGTGCAGAGAACCTGCATGAAAAGGCAGAATGAGGGAAGATTTTCATCTTTTCATCTTTTCAAAGATGGTGAAAAGTTTGATACGTGTGAGGAACTGAAAAAAGAGTAACTGATTATAGTAAGCAGAAAACGGAGTCTGAGAGGGAAAAGGAGTCTTGGGGGCAAGGAGTCCAGACTGTATTTTACATGCATCGAGAAACCATTGAACATTTTAAACAGTGAGTCACTTGATGCAATTTGAATTTTAAGACAATGACTCTTGATGCTATAGGAGAATGGGCTGGAGGAGGACAAGTATGAAAGCGTGAAGACTAGATGGGAGGTATTGAAGAAGAGTAGACAAGATGTGACTGTGGCTAGGGATTGTGATTGTGGATGGCCCATGACTGTGGACTAACATGGTGATGTTGGAGGTGGAAATAGAGAGAAACGTAGGGATTTGAAAGACATGTTGGAGATAAGATCATCAATACTTGCTGATGGATTGAGCAGGGAAATGTAGTAAGGGAAAAGAGTGAAAAATAATTCCTAGATCATTGACCTGAGCCAATACATGGAAGGTGTAGCTGTTTATTAGGATGGGAAAGATTGGGCAAAACCAAGTTTAGGGGAAAACCCAAGTTACTGATTTCTAAAATGGGGAAGAGGCATTTTATTGACAAAATATATCCCAAGTTAATCTAAGGCAATGCCTACTTCACTAAAGCAGCAAAAAAGCACAGATGTGCCAATGAGAAAAATCAAGTTTTCCTTGAGATTGAATGAGGAAAATCTTAATTTGTAAAACAAGAAGAGAAAAAGAAATTCCATATGAGGCCTTTATAATTTGCAGTATTGGTAAGATAATCCACTGTAAACAGCAGAGATTTTTGGATATGCCTATCTGGGACAGAGGGGTCTGAATAGGAAGATAAAAGTTCAGAACCCATCCAGTTAAAATGCCTATTTATATTGTGGAAATAATTCCAAATGGAATCGGGAAGTCTTGGAAGGGGAGCTCTCCTGCGTGTACCCCTCATTGTAGCCTATATAACCAGCAGGAAAAAGGAAGATAAGGATTATTTTAGCAAATAGGACATTATAGCTCCTGATTTTTAGAAAAAGAAGGGAGACCCCTGCCTACCCCTGCAAGAAACAAACAAACAAACAAAAACCCACTAACCATCGCTTGCAGATGAGAAACTGCTACAACCTCAAACTCTTACCCTCCCAATAAACTTTTGTTCCAACAACCATTCCCAGTCTCCTCCTAAAATCTAATAAAAGCTGACCTTCCTTTTGTCTCTTTGGACTTACCTGTGATTCACCATAGCTTCCTGTTCTGAACTGCAATTCCTCCTCTGTACCCAAATAAACTCAGTTTTTTACTTAAATAAAATTCTCTCTGCTATGTTTAAAGTTAATAATATATGGTTGACCCTTAAACCCCAATTGGAGTTGTGTGGATCCACTTATACACGGATTTGTTTCAATACAATACAATACAATACAATACAATACAATACAATGAATGTATTTTGCTTCCTTATGATTTTCTCAACAACATTTTTTCTCTAGCGTGCTTTATTGTAGAAATAAAGTATATATATAATATATATAGCATATATATAATATATATATGTAGCATGGGAAATATGTGTTAATCAACTGTTTATGTTACTGATAAGGCTTCCAGTCAATAGTAGGCTATCAGTAATTACATTTCGGGCAAATGAAAAGTTATGTATGGATTTTTGACTGCGTGGGGTCAGCACCGCTAACCCCACCCCCACCCCCACACTGTTCAAGGGTCTACCGTATATGGGTATAAATGAGATAATTAACTCCCCCTTCTTACCGTCGTCCTTCTTCCTCTTTCTTGGTCTTACTTTTTACTGGTTTCTTGCCTTCATTGTAATACTTGAATATGAATCATACATTTTAAAATGAGGAGGGCCTAGGTTTGAAGAGAAATGTCACAGGGTTAAGGCTTACACTAAGTAATTCAGATACTGAACTTGAAGACAATGAGGGTTCCTTAATGTTTTATTAGCAGGAGAGTTCCATAATGTGATCAACATTTAGAAAGATATCTCAGTGAAAGTTTGAGGTCTTAGCTGAAACGTATGCAAGTCAGGTCTTCATTTCAGCCAGGAACGTATTGTCAAACTCCCAGTGAAAGGTGGTCAGAGTCTGAAAAGGAACACTGGGGGCGGTGATGAAAGGGACTATAGTTTTATCTTCTTGTCAGCAGAATTCCAGGTTCTTTTGGTCTTTCTCTAGATCGTCCTTCTGACTTCAAGCAGTAGAGATTCTCTCCCACCCCCTTTTTAGCCCAAATGACACAAGATTTATAAACCTTCTGCACCCTGCAATGAAGCTGCAACTGTCCGTCCTCTACGGCTTACTTTAGGTTTCTTGGAGTGATTACACTCCGCAACCCCTCCCCTCCCCAACTTTTTCCATCGCTTTTCACTTGCCCCAGCTGAAACTTATACAAGGGACAGTGTCTAGTGGGATATCAGTATCTGAAAGGAGGTGTCTGTCCCTACACACTGGGAGGAGGAGTTGTCTCCGACAGCGCAAAGCTCTTAATCCAAGAGGGAGACCTGAAAGGCGGACGTATATTGATTTACACAAGGACACAAGGACCATACAGGCTCTCCTTCCTGGGGGAAGATGGGTCGGAGAAAGATTGACTGGGCAACGATGACTAGTTTTATCTGTGGTTTGGAGGCAAATAAAACAGTACAGGATGACTGTGTAGGAGAGGACAAACAATTGTCCCTTCACCTTTCTAGGTTCTTGGCTGAGACACCTCAGTATTAAAAAGAGAAATTAACGAAGGCAAAGGTAGAAACCTAATAACATGTATACCTCCTGTATACATGAAAGAGACCCAGGAAGATTGAGTAACTCCCTGAAATGGCCCAACCACCACCTTAAATATCATCTCCAGCTAAAGACAAAAGAAGACTGGGTGGGGTGGGGGGGGGGGTATGAGAAGTCACCAGGAAAAGCCCAGTTAAACAAAAGTACGGTTGTTAAGCAGATTTATGTCACTGTCTTCTCCACTGATGAGAATCTCTCAAGATTTAGTCATCTGCCTCTTCCTGATACGGAAAGGGAAAAACACCGGTACACCTGTACGTTTACCTTATAAATCTAAATGTCTCTTACAAAACTTTTACTCAGTTTTCAGAGTTATCCCGTGTTTGCTGTCTCTTAAAAGCAACCGGCTTCGGACAATTCTTATGCCAAAGAGACATATTTTGAGGTGGCAATTCTACCACCTTTCACCTGCTTCCAGTCCACATCTAGACCATGAAGTACAGTATTGAATCTTATTGAGTTGGCCTTATAGGTGTGGTCTATAAGACCTTTATTAGAGGGTCTGATTAGCTTATACATTAAGGGTAAACTTGTATACGAGGGTATGGAAATAAAGCAAAAATGGGATTTACGTAACAAATTTAGGAGGATGAGGAGAAAAATTGTGAAGTCTGAAAATGGCAAGTCTTATTTTCTTTTCCTTGGGTAAGCAGATTGTCTGGAAGGCAATAAGGAGGCCAGGATGGGAAGTTTGCCCTTGAGCTGGCAGACTGACTGGGAAGACAATTACAGTGATATATGGATTGCCCAAGATACACTGAGACTTCAATTATGGGAAATATTTTACATGCTGTCTCTGAATAATGTTGGCCAGTGTCCCTCTTGGCACCTTTACCTTAGTTAACCTACAATTGCACTATTTCCCATATCCGAATTCCTCATAATTTGAAGAGTTTGGGAAGAGTATCATGAACATGGTAACACTTGAGTTGAACTCTAAAGGATGATAGAATTTTAAACGTCAAGTACACAGCATAAGAGCATTCTTTTTTCTTGTCTGTGAGTTGAGAAAAGCTGAGAATGTGAATCACGGAGAATGCTAAACATTCCAAGAGTGATATAATAGGAATGAATCTGGAAAGACAGGTTAGCATCTTTGCATGCGATCTTTGCAGATTGATCTTTATCCTGCATTCTATGAAAGCCATTGTGAAGTTCTGAAGAGAGAAAAGAGGTCATGTCACTTGGAAGATGCCTTGGCCGTTACCAGAGCATGAGTAAGAGGTGAGAGCTGGAATACAAGGAGACCATTATTGTACTGAGCTACTCCGAAGACAACATTTCTTCCGTGTCTCTCATAAAAGCTTACTTGTCAACGAAGTTATGAAAGAAAGCCAATTTAACTATAATGTCTCTTTTCTATATTTCAGCTTCTCGATACTTATTTTTTAATTGTTTCTGTTGCCCTTTGGTTATTGCTGTCCTTGTTTGACAAATGTTAGCAGTGTTCCAAGTGTCTAGACCTTTCTTGAATCCCAGTTTATATGTCAGAGTTGCCTTATATAGGATCTCTCCTGTACTTTCTTCTTGCACTAAAGTTAGAACCTGCTTTCCCCCACTCCAACAATGTTAATACTAATCACCATAGGGGGCCAAGTTGAATATTGCCCTCTCCCTCTTCCAAAAGGGTCATAAATACAACTCAATAAATACCAAAGTGGCTCATGGAAATTCAATTCAACGGGGACAGAAGTCCCTCAGGAGTCAAAAAAGTGATAAGCAATCGTAGTCATTTAATTCTCCATTAATGATCAGCTTTGGAGGCTGAACTGCAGAGAAGTAAAATACTCTGCAGGGAGTGAGTGACTGAGCTGGACTTTGGACTCAACTTCTTTGGGCCTCAGACTCCAACCTGAAAACCCCTTTGCTCTTATTTTTAACATTTAAGCTTTATTCCTTTTAATCAAATGTAGACTTTCATGCAGATTAAAAAGTCAAACGGCTCTGCAAGGCTCATGAAGAGAAACAGTACCTCCTCACCATGCACACTTTTTCTACTCCCTACTTGGTGGCTCATCTTTTGAAACCTACATTTCTCCAAATACTTATGCATATGTTGCTATTCTTGATTTTTATTTTCAGTTTGGTGTATCACACACTGACTTGCCGTTAAGGAAGAGGAAAGTGTAGCTGTTTTTCATCACCACCAGCTCTACCTTGGCTACCAAAACACATTGGAACATTTCTCGTTGCCCTCCCCCATCTTCCAAATATAGTTATATCATAATTTTGATTAAATGCATATATCGGGAAGCAGGAAAAAGACTATTAATGACTAAGAGCCTGAAATCAGGCTTTCATAGGTTAAAATTCCGGTTCTGTTCTTTACTCCTTGACCAATCTGGTTGTAGTCACTTCATCATTCTATGTTTCAATTTCCTCACCTGTAAAATGATGATAAAATGAGTACATATACATTATATTATTATGTGAGGATTGTGAGGGTTAATACACACGTACATCCTATATATAAAACACGTATGTTATACATTAAGCACTTTCACTATCTTGTAGATTATCTCTCTCACGTTAAATACAGTTTCCTACATCCCACGTCTTTTCCCTTCTTGGTTTACTTCCTCCTTTGGGGAGTGCTTTCCGAAAACAGATACATAAGAAGTAAATTTTTGGAGAGCTTCTGTGTCTAAGTGATGTCTTGTGCTATCCTCATACTTAAATAGTAGTTTGACATAAAATTCTAGGAAGAAAATAATTTCCCTTAGGAATACTTACTTATTTATTTATGTATTCATTTATTTATGAGAGAGAGAGAAAGAGTGTGTGTGTGTGTGTGTGTGTGTGTGTGTGTGTGTGTGTGTGACTGTGGGAGAGGGGCAGAGGGAGAGAGGGAGAATCTTAAGAATGGCACGGGGCTCCATCCCATGACCCTGGGATCATGACCTGAGCTGAAACCAAGAGTACGGCACTCAACGGATTGAGCCACCCAGGCACCCCTCCCTTAGGATTTTAAAGGCGTAACTAGCTTTAAATAAAATCTGACCTCCCTCCCACATTTTCTGTATTCTCTGAGTCTCCTAGTTTTGAATGTTGGGCCTCTAATTTACCTATCCTGGCCCCCTTCCTCATCTTTTTGTCCTGTTACTTTACTTTCTAAAAAAAATCTCAACTGTCTTCTAATCCTTCTATTAAATTTTACCTTTCTCATTCTCTCTCTCTCTCTCTTGCTCTCTCTCTCTCTCTGTCTAAATATATGTATTTGGGCCTGAATATTCTTTGGTTGTAACTATTTTTGTTTCATGGACGCAATATTTTCTCTTGTTTCTGAGGATATTAATGATACTTTTTTGAGGTTCTAATCTCCCTAAGTAGTCTATTTTTTTTTCTTGAAGTAGTTGTTCATTGTTTGTTTCATATCAGATCTTTCTTTCAAATCCTGACTCCTTACTGTCTGCTCCTGTTTAAGAACAGAGCACTAAAAGGCTCATTTGCATTCTGTATGCATGCAAACCCAGCTGGGCTACCAGAATTCTGGGCACAGATTTAGGAGGAAAAAGGTTGGGGATTCAAGAGACTGTGTGTAAATTCTCAATCTCCCTGTTCGCAATGTGTCATCTTTGACTGAACCTGCTTCCTCTATCTGACGCAGTTCATAGACCTTGTCTGTCCCATACAAGGGATAAATCTCCTCTCTGTACAGGAATGGGGAGAGACAATCGCATGGCTGTTTGGGGCAAAGGAGGTACACTGGGGGCAAAAATGCCTGAAACTTTCTCTCTAAGTTCTATAATGAATAACGGGCCACTTTAGATTTTCCCTTCTGTCAGTTCAGGATTCTCTTTCTCAAGTCTCCCCTGTCAGTTATTTGTCATTTGTCATCTCTTCTTTTCAGACTTTTTTTCAGTTTTCTGTTTTCTCTTCTTCTTCTTCTTCTTCTTCTTCTTCTTCTTCTTTGACTTTGTGAGTTTCTTGACTTCCTTTTTTTTTTCTTTTACAGTCTGTGTTTGTTTCCTTGGGCTGTAGGATTCAGACACCCGTTCTCACACGTGGATTTTTTTTCCCCACACCAAGCAATTCTCTGACACCAACTGGGCATCCTGCAGTTCAACTCAACTCTGACATTATTGTCATCTGAGAAGAGAGGCAAGACGGGAAAAGAACAAAGGTGCTTTTTTTCTTTCTTAATGTTTATTTTTGAGAGAGAGAGAGAAAGAGACAGAGTGAGAGGCGGGGTGGGGGTGGAGATGGGGACGGGGGAGAGTGCAGAGAGTGAGGGAGACACAGAATCTGAAGCAGGCTCCAGGCTCTGAGCTGTTAGCACTGAGCCTGACACGGGGCTTGAACTCACTAACCGTGAGATCATGCATGACCTGAGCTGAAGTTGGACGCTCAACCAACTGAGATACTCAGGCGCCCCAAGAACAAAAGCCTTCATTTGGAGTCTCAAAATTGCAATTTGGAGAGCACAGATTCAGATAGAAACCCAAATAGTGTCCCGCTCATGGGGTGAAAGTGTCACCAGCTCCATCCCAAGATCTGACTTTCAATGACCTTTGTCTTCCATTTTTCCTTGAGCTTCTCTTTCTGGCTTATCACCTAACTCAGGTGAATGAAACTGGAAACCACCCCTCAGGTGATGTCAACTACCCCAACAAGACTTCTCTCAGCCCAGACCACCGGACCTTTCGAGCTAAATCTGACTCCTCCCCTGTGCAGATGGATGATGGAGTAATCCTTGGAATGACTGACAATTACCTTGACCTGATTATACTATTACTACCACTACCACTAATAATAATAATAATAATAATAATAACATAAGATAAAAAATGAAAAAAATAAAATGAAATCTCCACCCAAAGAGGAGCCTCAGCCTCATGTACATAGCATACAATGTATGTGTAAGTATTTTTTCCTTACGGCACCTGCACAAACTTACGCCCTCTACAAAAGGTGACAAGGCTTCCCCGTCTAAATATTCATCCTAACCTTCAATAAAAGGAACCCATTCACCTTTCTTTAGGGAGTCATGGCTTTGGAAGTTATTCCTTGGGATCTCCTTATTTGCTGCAAATAAAGCTTACTCTATGCAACAACTCATCTGGCGGATCTATGGCTCACCAAGAAGGAAACTCACGTTAGTCTGGTTACAAAAGCAAGGGGGGTTTATGAGAAAGTCGAAAGGGAACAATTATATGACCTGGGTAAAAAAAGAAAAAAAAAAGTCAAATTGTACTAATAGGCTGAGCTGCTTTTGGTTACACAACGATTGACTATTCTACTGGTGTTAACAAATGAAATTATTCCTGGTATGCATTAGCTAAGTAGCCTCTCTTCAGAAAATCTAGAATCAAGTCTTATGATCAAGATACTTCTTGTCCTGTTGACTTCTGAGAAAGATTGCTTGTAAAAGAATTGTTGCTTCTGGCCCAGTTCAAGAGTCTTTTTGCCCAGTTCAAGGGTTCATTAGCCATTTGTTTTAGAGAGGGGAATGGAGCTTTTTCTCAAAATGGAGTGTCTCGTGTCCCCAAGTTTCATACAAGTTTCTTTTCTCTACCTGGAGATGATGTCGGATCCCACAGGTTAAGAGCTCAGTTCTACAGGATTGCTCTCCCACCCCCTACTTCAGATGACAATTGCAAATCCAGATTGTCACCAGTGCCCCTGGGTGGCTCTGTTGATTAAGCCTCCAACTCTTGATCTCGGCTCAGGTCATGATCTCACGGTTCCTGAGATCTAGCCCCACATCAGGCTCTGTGCTGATAGTGCAGATCCTGCTTGGGATTCCCTCTCTCTCCCTGTCTATAAACAAGCAAACAAACTAACTTAAAAAAAAAAAAAACAACCCAGATTGTCATTTGAGCTTCTATAGTTCAGACGTTCTGAAGACCTCCTTGGGTGGTTAATTTGCTCCACTGGCTCCTACAGCTCAGAGAAACATTTTACTTGTAGAATTGATGCATAGGGCAAAATATATATGGGAAGGGATGCAGAGCTTCTGTGCCCTTTCCAAACATACCACTCATCCAGAACCTCCAGAAGCTCTATCAGTCCAGAGGCTCTGAGAACCCCGTCGTTTTAGGTTTTTATGGAATCTTCATTACATAAGCATGACTGATGAAGTCATTGGCCATTGGTGACTGAACTCAGTTTCCAGCCCCTTTCCCCTCCTTGGAAGTCGAGGGTAGGGTTGAACAAAAAGTTCCAATTCTCTGACCACTTGGTTGTCTCCTCTGGTGACCAGCCCCCATTCTTAGGTTACGTTGGGGCATTCCAAAAGTCACTTATTAACACAACACAATATACCTTTATTGTTTTCATCACTTAGGAAGTTCCAAGGCTTTTAGGAGCTCTGCCAGGAACTGGTTAAAAGACCAAACATATATTTATCATGATAAATCACAATATCACAGACTGCCATAACTAAGTACCATAGACTGGATGGCTTAAGCAACAGAGAGGTATTGTCCCTCAGTTCTGGGGGCCAGACATCTGAAATCAAGGTATTGACACAGTTGGTTCCTTTCGAAGGCTGTACAAGAAAATGTTGCATGCCTCTCTCCTACCTTCTGGTAGTTTCCTGCATTTTGGCTTGCAGGTGGCATTATTTCTGTGACTTCACATACTTTTTCTTTGATGCATGTCTGTCCCTATATTCAAATTTCTCTCTTTTTAGGACACCAGTCATATTGGAGTAAGGCCCATCCTAACGGCCTCATCTTAATTTGGTCATCCACAAAGACCCTATTTCCAAAGTTACATTCACGGATACTGTGGGCTAGAAATTCAATGCCTTTTGGGA